>NW_027516704.1:0-54415 GCF_048772815.1 Callospermophilus lateralis
ATTACCACCAAGTATCATCAAGATTTGGTGAAAAAATGTTTGCTGACATTTCAGCAAACTAGTAGTTTTTTGGAAGCTTGGCAACCCCTTTCAAACGAAAGTGTTTTTTCGCCAGTCTCTCTGCATGGGGTACTTCAAGTGGAAACAAACCATAGAGATAGAACTTAGAACTATTTCATTTGGTCAAGTTTCAAGGAGCTAGGACAAACCGTGTTTGATTTAGAATTCCAAACACAGCTATCTATGTAGGAGAAAACAGAGTGAAACCTAAAAATTCAAACTGTTACTGGAAACGAATGCTTCAAACTAGAAGAATAAAAATTGGGCAGCCAAGTGGGATTAGTGAACTGATCATTACCACCAAGTATCATCAAGTTTTTTTGAAAAATGTTTGCTGAGATTTCAGCAAACTAGTAGTTTTTGGAAGCTTGGCAACCCCTTTCAAACGAAAGTGTTTTTCGCCAGTCTCTGCATGGGGTACTTCAAGAGGAAACAAACCATAGAGATAGAACTTAGAACTACTTAATTTGGTCACGTTTCAAGGAGCTAGCACAAACCGTGTTTCATTTAGAATTCCAAACACAGCTATCTATGTAGGAGAAAACAGAGTGAAACCTAAAAATTCAAACTGTTACTGGAAACGAATTCTTCAACCTAGAAGAATAAAAATTGGGCAGCCAAGTGGGATTAGGGAACTGATCATTACCACCAAGTATCATCAAGATTTGTTGAAAAAATGTTTGCTGAGATTTCAGCAAAGTTGTAGTTTTTTGGAAGCTTGGCAACCCCTTTCAAACGAAAGTGTTTTTCGCCAGTCTCTGCATGGGGTACTTCAAGAGGAAACAAACCATAGAAATAGAACTTAGAACTACTTCATTTGGTCAAGTTTCAAGGAGCTAGCACAAACCGTGTTTGATTTAGAGTTTCAAACACATCTATCTATATAGCAGAAAACAGAGTGAAACCTAAAAATTCAAAGTGTTACTGGAAACGAACGATTGAACCTAGAAGAATGAAAATTGGGCAGCCAAGTGGGCTTAGTGAACTGATCATTAACACCAAGTATCATCAAGATTTGGTGAAAAAATGTTTGCTGAGATTTCAGGAAACTAGTAGTTTTTTTGGAAGCTTGGCAACCCCTTTAAAACCAAAGTGTTTTTCGCCAGTTTCTGCATGGGGTACTTCTAGAGGAAACAAACCATAGATATAGAACTTAGAACTACTTCATTTGGTCAAGTTTCAAGGAGCTAGCACAAACCGTGTTTGATTTAGAATTCCAAACACAGCTATCTATGTAGGAGAAAAAAGAGTGAAACCTAAAATTCAAACTGTTACTGGAAACGAAGGCTTCAACGTAGAAGAATAAAAATTGGGCAGCCAAGTGGGATTGGGGAACTGATCATTACCACCAAGTATCATCAAGATTTGGTGAAAAAATGTTTGCTGAGATTTCAGCAAACTAGTAGTTTTTTGGAAGCTTGGCAACCCCTTTCAAACGAAAGTGTTTTTCGCCAGTCTCTGCATGGGGTACTTCAAGAGGAAACAAACCATAGAGATAGAACTTAGAACTATTTCGTTTGGTCAAGTTTCAAGGAGCTTGGACAAACCGTGTTTGATTTAGAATTCCAAACACAGCTATCTATGTAGGAGAAAACAGAGTGAAACCTAAAAATTCAAACTGTTACTGGAAACGAATGCTTCAAACTAGAAGAATAAAAATTGGGCAGCCAAGTGGGATTAGTGAACTGATCATTACCACCAAGTATCATCAAGTTTTTTTGAAAAATGTTTGCTGAGATTTCAGCAAACTAGTAGTTTTTGGAAGCTTGGCAACCCCTTTCAAACGAAAGTGTTTTTCGCCAGTCTCTGCATGGGGTACTTCAAGAGGAAACAAACCATAGAGATAGAACTTAGAACTACTTAATTTGGTCACGTTTCAAGGAGCTAGCACAAACCGTGTTTCATTTAGAATTCCAAACACAGCTATCTATGTAGGAGAAAACAGAGTGAAACCTAAAAATTCAAACTGTTACTGGAAACGAATACTTCAACCTAGAAGAATAAAAATTGGGCAGCCAAGTGGGATTAGGGAACTGATCATTACCACCAAGTATCATCAAGATTTGTTGAAAAAATGTTTGCTGAGATTTCAGCAAAGTTGTAGTTTTTTGGAAGCTTGGCAACCCCTTTCAAATGAAAGTGTTTTTCGCCAGTCTCTGCATGGGGTACTTCAAGAGGAAACAAACCATAGAAATAGAACTTAGAACTACTTCATTTGGTCAAGTTTCAAGGAGCTAGCACAAACCGTGTTAGATTTAGAGTTTCAAACACATCTATCTATATAGCAGAAAACAGAGTGAAATCTAACAATTCAAAGTGTTACTGGAAACGAACGCTTGAACCTAGAAGAGTGAAAATTGGGCAGCCAAGTGGGCTAAGTGAACTGATGATTACCACCAAGTATCATCAAGATTTGGTGAAAAAATGTTTGCTGAGATTTCATCAAACTAGTAGTTTTTTGGAAGCTTGGCAACCCCTTTCAAACGAAAGTGTTTTTCGCCAGTCTCTGCATGGGGTACTTCAAGAGGAAACAAACCGTAGAGATAGAACTTAGAGCTACTTCATTTGGTCAAGTTTCAAGAAGCTAGCACAAACTGTGTTTGATTTAGAATTCCAAACACTGCTATCTATGTAGGAGAAAGCAGAGTGAAACCTAAAAATTCAAAGTGTTACTGAAAACGAACGCTTGAACCTAGAAGAGTGAAAATTGAGCAGCCAAGTGGGCTTAGTGAACTGATCATTACCACCAAGTATCTTCAAGATTTAGTGAAAAAATGTTTGCTGATATTTCAGCAAACTAGTAGTTTTTTGGAAGCTTGGCAACCCTTTCAAACGAAAGTGCTTTTCGCCAGTCTCTGCATGGGGAACTTCAAGAGGAAACAAACCATAGAGATAGAACTTAGAACTACTTCATTTGGTCAAGTTTCAAGGAGCTAGCACAAACCGTGTTTGATTTAGAATTCCAAACACAGCTATCTATGTAGGAGAAAACCGAGTGAAACCTAAAAATTCAAAGTGTAACTGGAAACGAACGTTTGAACCTAGAAGAGTGAAAACTGGGCAGCCAAGTGGGCTAAGTGAACTGATGATTACCACCAAGTATCATCAAGATTTGGTGAAAAAATGTTTGCTGAGATTTCATCAAACTAGTAGTTTTTTGGTAGCTTGGCAACCCCTTTCAAACGAAAGTGTTTTTCGCCAGTCTCTGCATTGGGTACTTCAAGAGGATACAAACCATAGAGATAGAACTTAGAACTACTTCATTTGGTCAAGTTTCAAGGAGCTAGCACAAACCGTGTTTGATTTAGAATTCCAAACAAAGCTATCTATGTAGGAGAAATCAGAGTGAAACCTAAAAATTCAAACTCTTACTGGAGATGAAGGCTTTAACCTAGAAGAGTGAAAATTGGGAAGCCAAGTGGGCTTAGTGAACTGATCATTACCACCAAGTATCATGAAGATTTGGTGGAAAAACGTTTGCTGAGATTTCAGCAAACTAGTAGTTTTTTGGAAGCTTGGCAACCCCTTTCAAACGAAAGTGTTTTTCGCCAGTCTCTGCATGGGGTACTTCAAGAGGAAACAAACCATAGAGATAGAACTTAGAACTACTTCATTTGGTCAAGTTTCAAGGAGCTAGCACAAACCGTGTTTGATTTAGAATTCCAAACACAGCTATCTATGTAGGAGAAAACAGAGTGAAACCTAAAAATTCAAACTGTTACTGGAAACGAATGCTTCAAAGTAGAAGAATAAAAATTGGGCAGCCAAGTGGGATTAGTGAACTGATCATTACCACCAAGTATCATCAAGTTTTGGTGAAAAATGTTTGCTGAGATTTCAGCAAACTAGTAGTTTTTGGAAGCTTGGCAACCCCTTTCAAACGAAAGTGTTTTTCGCCAGTCTCTGCATGGGGTACTTCAAGAGGAAACAAACCATAGAGATAGAACTTAGAACTACTTAATTTGGTCAAGTTTCAAGGAGCTAGCACAAACCGTGTTTGATTTAGAATTCCAAACACAGCTATATATGTAGGAGAAAACAGAGTGAAACCTAAAAATTCAAACTGTTACTGGAAACGAATTCTTCAACCTAGAAGAATAAAAATTGGGCAGCCAAGTGGGATTAGGCAACTGATCATTACCACCAAGTATCATCAAGTTTTGTTGAAAAAATTTTTCCTGAGATTTCAGCAAAGTTGTAGTTTTTTGGAAGCTTGGCAACCCCTTTCAAATGAAAGTGTTTTTCGCCAGTCTCTGCATGGGGTACTTCAAGAGGAAACAAACCATAGAAATTGAACTTAGAACTACTTCATTTGGTCAAGTTTCAAGGAGCTAGCACAAACCGTGTTAGATTTAGAGTTTCAAACACATCTATCTAAATAGCAGAAAACAGAGTGAAATCTAACAATTCAAAGTGTTACTGGAAACGAACGCTTGAACCTAGAAGAGTGAAAATTGGGCAGCCAAGTGGGCTTATTGAACTGATCATTACCACCAAGTATCATCAAGATTTGGTGAAAAAATGTTTGCTGAGATTTCAGCAAACTAGTAGTTTTTTGGAAGCTTGGCAACCCCTTTCAAACGAAAGTGTTTTTCGCCAGTCTCTCCATGGGATACTTCAAGAGGAAACAAACCATAGAAATAGAACTTAGAACTACTTCATTTGGTCAAGTTTCAAGGAGCTAGCACAAACCGTGTTAGATTTAGAGTTTCAAACACATCTATCTATATAGCAGAAAACAGAGTGAAATCTAACAATTCAAAGTGTTACTGGAAACGAACGCTTGAACCTAGAAGAGTGAAAATTGGGCAGCCAAGTGGGCTTATTGAACTGATCATTACCACCAAGTATCATCAATATTTGGTGAAAAAATGTTTGCTGAGATTTCAGCAAACTAGTAGTTTTTTGGAAGCTTGGCAACCCCTTTCAAACGAAAGTGTTTTTCGCCAGTCTCTCCATGGGATACTTCAAGAGGAAACAAACCATAGAGATAGAACTTAGAACTACTTCATTTGGTCAAGTTTCAAGGAGCTAGCACAAACCGTGTTTGATTTAGAGTTTCAAACACATCTATCATAATAGCAGAAAACAGAGTGAAACCTAAAAATTCAAAGTGTTACTGGAAACGAACGATTGAACCTAGAAGAGTGAAAATTGGGAAGCCAAGTGGGCTTAGTGAACTGATCATTAACACCAAGTATCATCAAGATTTGGTGAAAAAATGTTTGCTGAGATTTCAGCAAATTAGTAGTTTTTTGGAAGCTTGGCAACCCCTTTCAAACGGAAGTGTTTTTCGCCAGTCTCTGCATGGGGTACTCCAAGAGGAAACAAACCATAGAGATAGAACTTAGAACTACTTCATTTGGTCAAGTTTCAAGGAGCTAGCACAAACCGTGTTTGATTTAGAATTCCAAACACAGCTATCTATGTAGGAGAAAACAGAGTGAAACCTAAAAATTCAAACTGTTACTGGAAACGAATGCTTCAAAGTAGAAGAATAAAAATTGGGCAGCCAAGTGGGATTAGTGAACTGATCATTACCACCAAGTATCATCAAGTTTTGGTGAAAAATGTTTGCTGAGATTTCAGCAAACTAGTAGTTTTTGGAAGCTTGGCAACCCCTTTCAAACGAAAGTGTTTTTCGCCAGTCTCTGCATGGGGTACTTCAAGAGGAAACAAACCATAGAGATAGAACTTAGAATTACTTAATTTGGTCAAGTTTCAAGGAGCTAGCACAAACCGTGTTTCATTTAGAATTCCAAACACAGCTATCTATGTAGGAGAAAACAGAGTGAAACCTAAAAATTCACACTGTTACTGGAAACGAATTCTTCAACCTAGAAGAATAAAAATTGGGCAGCCAAGTGGGATTAGGCAACTGATCATTACCACCAAGTATCATCAAGTTTTGTTGAAAAAATGTTTGCTGAGATTTCAGCAAAGTTGTAGTTTTTTGGAAGCTTGGCAACCCCTTTCAAATGAAAGTGTTTTTCGCCAGTCTCTGCATGGGGTACTTCAAGAGGAAACAAACCATAGAAATAGAACTTAGAACTACTTCATTTGGTCAAGTTTCAAGGAGCTAGCACAAACCGTGTTAGATTTAGAGTTACAAACACATCTATCTATATAGCAGAAAACAGAGTGAAATCTAACAATTCAAAGTGTTACTGGAAACGATCGCTTGAACCTAGAAGAGTGAAAATTGGGCAGCCAAGTGGGCTTATTGAACTGATCATTACCACCAAGTATCATCAAGATTTGGTGAAAAAATGTGTGCTGAGATTTCAGCAAACTAGTAGTTTTTTGGAAGCTTGGCAACCCCTTTCAAACAAAAGTGTTTTTTGCCAGTTTCTGCATGGGGTACTTCAAGAGGAAACAAACCATAGAGATAGAACTTAGAACTACTTCATTTGGTCAAGTTTCAAGGAGCTAGCACAAACCGTGTTTGATTTAGAATTCCAAACACAGCTATCTATGTAGGAGAAAACAGAGTGAAACCTAAAAATTCAAAGTGTTACTGGAAACGAATGCTTCAACCTAGAAGAATAAAAATTGGGCAGCCAAGTGGGATTAGGCAACTGATCATTACCACCAAGTATCATCAAGTTTTGTTGAAAAAATTTTTGCTGAGATTTCAGCAAAGTTGTAGTTTTTTGGAAGCTTGGCAACCCCTTTCAAATGAAAGTGTTTTTCGCCAGTCTCTGCATGGGGTACTTCAAGAGGAAACAAACCATAGAAATTGAACTTAGAACTACTTCATTTGGTCAAGTTTCAAGGAGCTAGCACAAACCGTGTTAGATTTAGAGTTTCAAACACATCTATCTAAATAGCAGAAAACAGAGTGAAATCTAACAATTCAAAGTGTTACTGGAAACGAACGCTTGAACCTAGAAGAGTGAAAATTGGGCAGCCAAGTGGGCTTATTGAACTGATCATTACCACCAAGTATCATCAAGATTTGGTGAAAAAATGTTTGCTGAGATTTCAGCAAACTAGTAGTTTTTTGGAAGCTTGGCAACCCCTTTCAAACGAAAGTGTTTTTCGCCAGTCTCTCCATGGGATACTTCAAGAGGAAACAAACCATAGAAATAGAACTTAGAACTACTTCATTTGGTCAAGTTTCAAGGAGCTAGCACAAACCGTGTTAGATTTAGAGTTTCAAACACATCTATCTATATAGCAGAAAACAGAGTGAAATCTAACAATTCAAAGTGTTACTGGAAACGAACGCTTGAACCTAGAAGAGTGAAAATTGGGCAGCCAAGTGGGCTTATTGAACTGATCATTACCACCAAGTATCATCAATATTTGGTGAAAAAATGTTTGCTGAGATTTCAGCAAACTAGTAGTTTTTTGGAAGCTTGGCAACCCCTTTCAAACGAAAGTGTTTTTCGCCAGTCTCTCCATGGGATACTTCAAGAGGAAACAAACCATAGAGATAGAACTTAGAACTACTTCATTTGGTCAAGTTTCAAGGAGCTAGCACAAACCGTGTTTGATTTAGAGTTTCAAACACATCTATCATAATAGCAGAAAACAGAGTGAAACCTAAAAATTCAAAGTGTTACTGGAAACGAACGATTGAACCTAGAAGAGTGAAAATTGGGAAGCCAAGTGGGCTTAGTGAACTGATCATTAACACCAAGTATCATCAAGATTTGGTGAAAAAATGTTTGCTGAGATTTCAGCAAATTAGTAGTTTTTTGGAAGCTTGGCAACCCCTTTCAAACGGAAGTGTTTTTCGCCAGTCTCTGCATGGGGTACTCCAAGAGGAAACAAACCATAGAGATAGAACTTAGAACTACTTCATTTGGTCAAGTTTCAAGGAGCTAGCACAAACCGTGTTTGATTTAGAATTCCAAACACAGCTATCTATGTAGGAGAAAACAGAGTGAAACCTAAAAATTCAAACTGTTACTGGAAACGAATGCTTCAAAGTAGAAGAATAAAAATTGGGCAGCCAAGTGGGATTAGTGAACTGATCATTACCACCAAGTATCATCAAGTTTTGGTGAAAAATGTTTGCTGAGATTTCAGCAAACTAGTAGTTTTTGGAAGCTTGGCAACCCCTTTCAAACGAAAGTGTTTTTCGCCAGTCTCTGCATGGGGTACTTCAAGAGGAAACAAACCATAGAGATAGAACTTAGAATTACTTAATTTGGTCAAGTTTCAAGGAGCTAGCACAAACCGTGTTTCATTTAGAATTCCAAACACAGCTATCTATGTAGGAGAAAACAGAGTGAAACCTAAAAATTCACACTGTTACTGGAAACGAATTCTTCAACCTAGAAGAATAAAAATTGGGCAGCCAAGTGGGATTAGGCAACTGATCATTACCACCAAGTATCATCAAGTTTTGTTGAAAAAATGTTTGCTGAGATTTCAGCAAAGTTGTAGTTTTTTGGAAGCTTGGCAACCCCTTTCAAATGAAAGTGTTTTTCGCCAGTCTCTGCATGGGGTACTTCAAGAGGAAACAAACCATAGAAATAGAACTTAGAACTACTTCATTTGGTCAAGTTTCAAGGAGCTAGCACAAACCGTGTTAGATTTAGAGTTACAAACACATCTATCTATATAGCAGAAAACAGAGTGAAATCTAACAATTCAAAGTGTTACTGGAAACGATCGCTTGAACCTAGAAGAGTGAAAATTGGGCAGCAAAGTGGGCTTATTGAACTGATCATTACCACCAAGTATCATCAAGATTTGGTGAAAAAATGTGTGCTGAGATTTCAGCAAACTAGTAGTTTTTTGGAAGCTTGGCAACCCCTTTCAAACAAAAGTGTTTTTTGCCAGTTTCTGCATGGGGTAGTTCAAGAGGAAACAAACCATAGAGATAGAACTTAGAACTACTTCATTTGGTCAAGTTTCAAGGAGCTAGCACAAACCGTGTTTGATTTAGAATTCCAAACACAGCTATCTATGTAGGAGAAAACAGAGTGAAACCTAAAAATTCAAAGTGTTACTGGAAAAGAATGCTTCAACCTAGAAGAATAAAAATTGGGCAGCAAAGTGGGATTAGTGAAGTGATAATTACCACCAAGTATCATCAAGATTTGGTGAAAAAATGTTTGCTGAGATTTCAGCAAACTACTAGTTTTTTGGAAGCTTGGCAACCCCTTTCAAACGAAAGTGTTTTTCGCCAGTCTCTGCATGGGGTACTCCAAGAGGAAACAAACCATAGAGATAGAACTTAGAACTACTTCATTTGGTCCAGTTTCAAGGAGCTAGCACAAACCGTGTTTGATTTAGAATTCCAAACACAGCTATCTATGTAGGAGAAAACAGAGTGAAACCTAAAAATTCAAACTGTTACTGGAAACGAAGGCTTCAACGTAGTAGAATAAAAATTGGGCAGCCAAGTGGGATTGGGGAACTGATCATTACCACCAAGTATCATCAAGATTTGTTGAAAAAATGTTTGCTGAGATTTCAGCAAACTAGTAGTTTTTGGGAAGCTTGGCAACCCCTTTCAAACGAAAGTGCTTTTCGCCAGTCTCTGCATGGGGTACTTCAAGAGGAAACAAACCATAGAGATAGAACTTACAACTACTTCATTTGGTCAAGTTTCAAGGAGCTAGCACAAACCGTGTTTGATTTAGAATTCCAAACACAGCTATCTATGTAGGAGAAAACAGAGTGAAACCTAAAAATTCAAACTGTTACTGGAAACGAATGCTTCAAACTAGAAGAATAAAAATTGGGCAGCCAAGTGGGATTAGTGAACTGATCATTACCACCAAGTATCATCAAGTTTTGGTGAAAAATGTTTGCTGAGATTTCAGCAAACTAGTAGTTTTTGGAAGCTTGGCAACCCTTTTCAAACGAAAGTGTTTTTCGCCAGTCTCTGCATGGGGTACTTCAAGAGGAAACAAACCATAGAGATAGAACTTAGAACTACTTCATTTGGTCAAGTTTCAAGGAGCTAGCACAAACCGTGTTTGATTTAGAATTCCAAACACAGCTATCTATGTAGGAGAAAACAGAGTGAAACCTAAAAATTCAAACTGTTACTGGAAACGAAGGCTTCAACGTAGAAGAATAAAAATTGGGCAGCCAAGTGGGATTGGGGAACTGATCATTACCACCAAGTATCATCAAGATTTGGTGAAAAAATGTTTGCTGAGATTTCAGCAAACTAGTAGTTTTTTGGAAGCTTGGCAACCCCTTTCAAACGAAAGTGATTTTCGCCAGTCTCTGCATGGGATACTTCAAGAGGAAACAAACCATAGAGATAGAACTTAGAACTACTTCATTTGGTCAAGTTTCAAGGAGCTAGCACAAACCGTGTTTGATTTAGAATTCCAAACACAGCTATCTATGTAGGAGAAAACAGAGTGAAACCTAAAAATTCAAACTGTTACTGGAAACGAATGCTTCAAAGTAGAAGAATAAAAATTGGGCAGCCAAGTGGGATTAGTGAACTGATCATTACCACCAAGTATCATCAAGTTTTGGTGAAAAATGTTTGCTGAGATTTCAGCAAACTAGTAGTTTTTGGAAGCTTGGCAACCCCTTTCAAACGAAAGTGTTTTTCGCCAGTCTCTGCATGGGGTACTTCAAGAGAAAACAAACCATAGAGATAGAACTTAGAACTACTTAATTTGGTCAAGTTTCAAGGAGCTAGCACAAACCGTGTTTCATTTAGAATTCCAAACACAGCTATCTATTTTGGAGAAAACAGAGTGAAACCTAAAAATTCAAACTGTTACTGGAAATGAGTTCTTCAACCTAGAAGAATAAAAATTGGGCAGCCAAGTGGGATTAGGGAACTGATCATTACCACCAAGTATCATCAAGATTTGTTGAAAAAATGTTTGCTCTAATTTCAGCAAAGTTGTAGTTTTTTGGAAGCTTGGCAACCCCTTTCGAATGAAAGTGTTTTTCGCCAGTCTCTGCATGGGGTACTTCAAGAGGAAACAAACCATAGAAATAGAACTTAGAACTACTTCATTTGGTCAAGTTTCAAGGAGCTAGCACAAACCGTGTTAGATTTAGAGTTTCAAACACATCTATCTATATAGCAGAAAACAGAGTGAAATCTAACAATTCAAAGTGTTACTAGAAACGAACGCTTGAACCTAGAAGAGTGAAAATTGGGCAGCCAAGTGGGCTTATTGAACTGATCATTACCACCAAGTATCATCAAGATTTGGTGAAAAAATGTTTGCTGAGATTTCAGCAAATTAGTAGTTTTTTGGAAGCTTGGCAACCCCTTTCAAACGAAAGTGTTTTTCGCCAGTCTCTCCATGGGATACTTCAAGAGGAAACAAACCATAGAGATAGAACTTAGAACTACTTCATTTGGTCAAGTTTCAAGGAGCTAGCACAAACCGTGTTTGATTTAGAATTCCAAACACAGCTATCTATGTAGGAGAAAACAGAGTGAAACCTTAAAATTCAAACTGTTACTGGAAACGAATGCTTTAACCTAGAGGAATCAAAATTGGGCAACGAAGTGGGATTAGTGAACTGATAATTACCACCAAGTATCATCAAGATTTGGTGAAAAAATGTTTGCTGAGATTTCAGCAAACTAGTAGTTTTTTGGAAGCTTGGCAACCACTTTCAAACGAAAGTGCTTTTCGCCAGTCTCTGCATGGGGTACTTCAAGAGGAAACAAACCATAGAGATAGAACTTAGAACTATTTCATTTGGTCAAGTTTCAAGGAGCTAGCACAAACCGTGTTTGATTTAGAATTCCAAACACAGCTATCTATGTAGGAGAAAACAGAGTGAAACCTAAAAATTGAAAGTGTTACTGGAAACGAAAGCTTGAACATAGAAGAGTGAAAATTGGGCAGCCAAGAGTGCTTAGTGAACTGATCATTACCACCAAGTATCATCAAGGTTTGCTGAAAAAATCTTTGCTGAGATTTCAGCAAACTAGTAGTTTTTTGGAAGCTTGGCAACCACTTTCAAACGAAAGTGCTTTTCGCCAGTCTCTGCATGGGGTACTTCAAGAGGAAACAAACCATAGATATAGAACTTAGATCTTCTTCATTTGGTCAAGTTTCAAGGAGCTAGCACAAACCGTGTTTGATTTAGAATTCCAAACACAGCTATCTATGTAGGAGAAAACAGAGTGAAACCTAAAATTCAAACTGTTACTGGAAAACAATGCTTCAAACTAGAAGAGTAAAATTTGGGCAGCCAAGTGGGATTAGTGAACTGATTATTACCACCAAGTATCATCAAGTTTTGGTGAAAAAATATTTGCTAAGATTTCAGCAAACTAGTAGTTTTTTGGAAGCTTGGCAACCCCTTTCAAAGCAAGTGCTTTTCGCCAGTCTCTGCATGGGGTACTTCAAGAGGAAACAAACCATAGAGATAGAACTTAGAACTACTTCATTTGGTCAAGTTTCAAGGAGCTAGCACAAACCGTGTTTGATTTAGAATTCCAAACACAGCTATCTATGTAGGAGAAAACAGAGTGAAACCTATAAATTGAAAGTGTTACTGGAAACGAACGCTTGAACCTAGAAGAGTGAAAATTGGGCAGCCAAGAGTGCTTAGTGAACTGATCATTACCACCAAGTATCATCAAGATTTGCTGAAAAAATGTTTGCTGAGATTTCAGCAAACTAGTAGTTTTTTGGAAGCTTGGCAACCCCTTTCAAACGAAAGTGTTTTTCGCAAGTCTCTGCATGGGGTACTTCAAGAGGAAAGAAACCATAGAGATAGAACTTAGAACTACTTCATTTGGTCAAGTTTCAAGGAGCTAGCACAAACCGTGTTTGATTTAGAGTTTCAAACACATCTATCTATATAGCAGAAAACAGAGTGAAACCTAAAAATTCAAAGTGTTACTGGAAACGAACGATTGAATCTAGAAGAGTGAAAATTGGGCAGCCAAGTGGGCTTAGTGAACTGATCATTACCACCAAGTATCATCAAGATTTGGTGAAAAAATGTTTGCTGAGATTTCTGCAAACTAGTAGTTTTTTGGAAGCTTGGCAACCCCTTTCAAACGAAAGTGTTTTTCGCCAGTCTCTCCATGGGATACTTCAAGAGGAAACAAACCATAGAGATAGAACTTAGCACTACTTCATTTGGTCAAGTTTCAAGGAGCTAGCACAAACCGTGTTTGATTTAGAGTTTCAAACACATCTATCTATATAGCAGAAAACAGAGTGAAACCTAAAAATTCAAAGTGTTACTGGAAACGAACGATTGAACCTAGAAGAGTGAAAATTGGGCAGCCAAGTGGGCTTAGTGAACTGATCATTACCACCAAGTATCATCAAGATTTGGTGAAAAAATGTTTGCTGAGATTTCTGCAAACTAGTAGTTTTTTGGAAGCTTGGCAACCCCTTTCAAACGAAAGTGTTTTTCGCCAGTCTCTCCATGGGATACTTCAAGAGGAAACAAACCATAGAAAGAACTTAGAACTACTTCATTTGGTCAAGTTTCAAGGAGCTAGCACAAAGCGTGTTTGATTTAGAATTCCAAACACAGCTATCTATGTAGGAGAAAACAGAGTGAAACCTAAAAATTCAAAGTGTTACTGGAAACGAATGCTTCAACCTAGAAGAATAAAAATTGGGCAGCCAAGTGGGATTAGTGAACTGATAGTTACCACCAAGTATCATCAAGATTTGGTGAAAAAATGTTTGCTGAGATTTCAGCAAACTAGTAGTTTTTTGGAAGCTTGGCAACCACTTTCAAACGAAAGTGCTTTTCGCCAGTCTCTGCATGGGGTACTTCAAGAGGAAACAAACCATAGAGATAGAACTTAGAACTACTTCATTTGGTCAAGTTTCAAGGAGCTAGCACAAACCGTGTTTGATTTAGAATTCCAAACACAGCTATCTATGTAGGAGAAAACAGAGTGAAACCTAAAATTTGAAAGTGTTACTGGAAACGAACGCTTGAACATAGAAGAGTGAAAATTGGGCAGCCAAGAGTGCTTAGTGAACTGATCATTACCACCAAGTATCATCAAGATTTGCTGAAAAAAGGTTTGCTGAGATTTCAGCAAACTAGTAGTTTTTTGGAAGCTTGGCAACCACTTTCAAACGAAAGTGCTTTTCGCCAGTCTCTGCATGGGGTACTTCAAGAGGAAACAAAGCATAGAGATAGAACTTAGAACTTCTTCATTTGGTCAAGTTTCAAGGAGCTAGCACAAACCGTGTTTGATTTAGAATTCCAAACACAGCTATCTATGTAGGAGAAAACAGAGTGAAACCTAAAAATTCAAACTGTTACTGGAAAACAATGCTTCAAACTAGAAGATTAAAAATTGGGCAGCCAAGTGGGATTAGTGAACTGATCATTACCACCAAGTATCATCAAGTTTTGGTGAAAAAATGTTTGCTAAGATTTCAGCAAACTAGTAGTTTTTTGGAAGCTTGGCAACCCCTTTCAAAGAAAGTGCTTTTCGCCAGTCTCTGCATGGGGTACTTCAAGAGGAAACAAACCATAGAGATAGAACTCAGAACTACTTCATTTGGTCAAGTTTCAAGGAGCTAGCACAAACCGTGTTTGATTTAGAATTCCAAACACAGCTATCTATGTAGGAGAATACAGAGTGAAACCTAAAAATTGAAAGTGTTACTGGAAACGAACGCTTGAACCTAGAAGAGTGAAAATTGGGCAGCCAAGAGTGCTTAGTGAACTGATCATTACCACCAAGTATCATCAAGATTTGCTGAAAAAATGTTTGCTGAGATTTCAGCAAACTAGTAGTTTTTTGGAAGCTTCCCAACCCCTTTCAAACGAAAGTGTTTTTCGCAAGTCTCTGCATGGGGTACTTCAAGAGGAAAGAAACCATAGAGATAGAACTTAGAACTACTTCATTTGGTCAAGTTTCAAGGAGCTAGCACAAACCGTGTTTGATTTAGAATTCCAAACACAGCTATCTATGTAGGAGAAAACAGAGTGAAACCTAAAAATTCAAACTGTTACTGGAAACGAATGCTTCAACTTAGAAGAATAAAAAATGGGCAGCCAAGTGGGATTAGTGAACTGATCCTTACCACCAAGTATCATCAAGATTTGGTGAAAAAATGTTTGCTGAGATTTCATCAAACTAGTAGTTTTTTGGAAGCTTGGCAACCCCTTTCAAACGAAAGTGTTTTTCTCCAGTCTCTGCATGGGGTACTTCAAGAGGAAACAAACCATAGAGATAGAACTTAGAACTACTTCATTTGGTCAAGTTTCAAGAAGCTAGCACAAACCGTGTTTGATTTAGAATTCCAAACACAGCTATCTATGTAGGAGAAAACAGAGTGAAACCTAAAAATTCAAACTGTTACTGGAAACGAATGTTTCAAACTAGAAGAATAAAAATTGGGCAGCCAAATGGGATTAGTGAACTGATCATTACCACCAAGTATCATCAAGTTTTGGTGAAAAATGTTTGCTGAGATTTCAGCAAACTAGTAGTTATTGGAAGCTTGGCAACCCCTTTCAAACGAAAGTGTTTTTCGCCAGTCTCTGCATGGGGAACTTCTAGCGGAAACAAACCATAGAGATAGAACTTAGAACTACTACTTCATTTGGTCAAGTTTCAAGAAGCTAGCACAAACCGTGTTTGATTTAGAATTCCAAACACAGCTATCTATGTAGGAGAATACAGAGTGAAACCTAAAAATTCAAACTGTTACTGGAAACGAAGGCTTGAACCCAGAAGAGTGAAAATTGGGCAGCCAAGTGGGCTTATTGAACTGATCATTACCACCAAGTATCATCAAGATTTGGTGAAAAAATGTTTGCTGAGATTTCATCAAACTAGTAGTTTTTTGGAAGCTTGGCAACCCCTTTCAAACGAAAGTGTTTTTCTCCAGTCTCTGCATGGGGTACTTCAAGAGGAAACAAACCATAGAGATAGAACTTAGAACTACTTAATTTGGTCAAGTTTCAAGGAGCTAGCACAAACCGTGTTTGATTTAGAATTCCAAACACAGCTATCTATGTAGGAGAAAACAGAGTGAAACCTAAAAATTCAAACTGTTACTGGAAACGAATTCTTCAACCTAGAAGAATAAAAATTGGGCAGCCAAGTGGGATTAGGCAACTGATCATTACCACCAAGTATCATCAAGATTTGTTGAAAAAATGTTTGCTGAGATTTCAGCAAAGTTGTAGTTTTTTGGAAGCTTGGCAACCCCTTTCAAATGAAAGTGTTTTTCGCCATTCTCTGCATGGGGTACTTCAAGAGGAAACAAACCATAGAAATAGAACTTAGAACTACTTCATTTGGTCAAGTTTCAAGGAGCTAGCACAAACCGTGTTAGATTTAGAGTTTCAAACACATCTATCTATATAGCAGAAAACAGAGTGAAATCTAACAATTCAAAGTGTTACTGGAAACGAACGCTTTAACCTAGAAGAGTGAAAATTGGGCAGCCAAATGGGCTTATTGGACTGATCATTACCACCAAGTATCATCAAGATTTGGTGAAAAAATGTTTGCTGAGATTTCAGCAAACTAGTAGTTTTTTGGAAGCTTGGCAACCCCTTTCAAACGAAAGTGTTTTTCGCCAGTCTCTCCATGGGATACTTCAAGAGGAAACAAACCATAGAGATAGAACTTAGAACTACTTCATTTGGTCAAGTTTCAAGGAGCTAGCACAAACCGTGTTTGATTTAGAGTTTCAAACACATCTATCTATATAGCAGAAAACAGAGTGAAACCTAAAAATTCAAAGTGTTAGTGGAAACGAACGATTGAACCTAGAAGAGTGAAAATTGGGCAGC
Organism: Callospermophilus lateralis; assembly: GCF_048772815.1. Taxonomy (NCBI): domain Eukaryota; kingdom Metazoa; phylum Chordata; class Mammalia; order Rodentia; family Sciuridae; genus Callospermophilus; species Callospermophilus lateralis. The sequence goes on from NW_027516704.1 coordinate 16,762, forward strand.
CAAGTGGGCTTAGTGAACTGATGATTAACACCAAGTATCATCAAGATTTGGTGAAAAAATGTTTGCTGAGATTTCAGCAAACTAGTAGTTTTTTGGATGCTTGGCAACCCCTTTCAAACGAAAGTGTTTTTCGCCAGTCTCTCCATGGGATACTTCAAGAGGAAACAAACCATAGAGATAGAACTTAGAACTACTTCATTTGGTCAAGTTTCAAGGAGCTAGCACAAACCGTGTTTGATTTAGAATTCCAAACACAGCTATCTATGTAGGAGAAAACAGAGTGAAACCTAAAAATTCAAAGTGTTACTGGAAACGAATGCTTCAACCTAGAAGAATAAAAATTGGGCAGCCAAGTGGGATTAGTGAACTGATATTTACCACCAAGTATCATGAAGATTTGGTGAAAAAATATTTGCTGAGATTTCAGCAAACTAGTAGTTTTTTGGAAGCTTGGCAACCCCTTTCAAACGAAAGTGTTTTTCGCCAGTCTCTCCATGGGATACTTCAAGAGGAAACAAACCATAGAGATAGAACTTAGAACTACTTCATTTGGTCAAGTTTCAAGGAGCTAGCACAAACCGTGTTTGATTTAGAATTCCAAACACAGCTATCTATGTAGGAAAAAACAGAGTGAAACCTAAAAATTCAAACTGTTACTGGAAAACAATGCTTCAAACTAGAAGAATAAAAATTGGGCAGCCAAGTGGGATTAGTGAACTGATCATTACCACCAAGTATCATCGAGTTTTGGTGAAAAAATATTTGCTAAGATTTCAGCAAACTAGTAGTTTTTTGGAAGATTGGCAACCCCTTTCAAACGAAAGTGTTTTTCTCCAGTCTCTGCATGGGGTACATCAAGAGGAAACAAACCATAGAGATAGAACTTAGAACTACTTCATTTGGTCAAGTTTCAAGAAGGTAGCACAAACCGTGTTTGATTTAGAATTCCAAACAGAGCTATCTATGTAGGTGAAAACAGAGTGAAACCTAAAAATTCAAACTGTTACTGGAAACGAATGCTTCAAACTAGAAGAATAAAAATTGGGCAGCCAAGTGGGATTAGTGAACTGATCATAACCACCAAGTATCATCAAGTTTTGGTGAAAAATGTTTGCTGAGATTTCAGTAAACTACTAGTTTTTGGAAGCTTGGCAACCCCTTTCAAACGAAAGTGTTTTTCGCCAGTCTCTGCATGGGGTACTTCATGAGGAAACAAACCATAGAGATAGAACTTAGAACTACTTCATTTGGTCAAGTTTCAAGGAGCTAGCACAAACCGTGTTTGATTTAGAATTCCAAACACAGCTATCTATGTAGGAGAAAACAGAGTGAAACCTAAAAATTCAAAGTGTTACTGGAAACGAATGCTTCAAACTGGAAGAATAAAAATTGGGCAGCCAAGTGGGATTAGTGAACTGATCATTACCACCAAGTATCATCAAGTTTTGGTGAAAAATGTTTGCTGAGATTTCAGCAAACTAGTAGTTTTTGGAAGCTTGGCAACCCCTTTCAAACGAAAGTGTTTTTCGCCAGTCTCTGCATGGGGTACTTCAAGAGGAAACAAACCATAGAGATAGAACTTAGAACTACTTCATTTGGTCAAGTTTCAAGGAGCTAGCACAAACCGTGTTTGATTTAGAATTCCAAACACAGCTATCTATGTAGGAGAAAACAGAGTGAAACCTAAAAATTCAAACTGTTACTGGAAACGAAGGCTTCAACGTAGAAGAATAAAAATTGGGCAGCCAAGTGGGATTGGGGAGCTATTCATTACCACCAAGTATCATTAAGATTTGGTGAAAAAATGTTTGCTGAGATTTCAGCAAACTAGTAGTTTTTTGGAAGCTTGGCAACCCCTTTCAAACGAAAGTGTTTTTCGCCAGTCTCTGCATGGGATACTTCAAGAGGAAACAAACCATAGAGATAGAACTTAGAACTACTTCATTTGGTCAAGTTTCAAGGAGCTAGCACAAACCGTGTTTGATTTAGAATTCCAAACACAGCTATCTATGTAGGAGAAAACAGAGTGAAACCTAAAAATTCAAACTGTTACTGGAAACGAATGCTTCAAAGTAGAAGAATAAAAATTGGGCAGCCAAGTGGGATTAGTGAACTGATCATTACCACCAAGTATCATCAAGTTTTGGTGAAAAATGTTTGCTGAGATTTCAGCAAACTAGTAGTTTTTGGAAGCTTGGCAACCCCTTTCAAACGAAAGTGTTTTTCGCCAGTCTCTGCATGGGGTACTTCAAGAGGAAACAAACCATAGAGATAGAACTTAGAACTACTTAATTTGGTCAAGTTTCAAGGAGCTAGCACAAACCGTGTTTGATTTAGAATTCCAAACACAGCTATCTATGTAGGAGAAAACAGAGTGAAACCTAAAAATTCAAACTGTTACTGGAACGAATTCTTCAACCTAGAAGAATAAAAATTGGGCAGCCAAATGGGATTTGGCAACTGATCATTACCACCAAGTATCATCAAGTTTTGTTGAAAAAATGTTTGCTGAGATTTCAGCAAACTAGTAGTTTTTTGGAAGCTTGGCAACCCCTTTCAAATGAAAGTGTTTTTCGCCAGTCTCTGCATGGGGTACTTCAAGAGGAAACAAACCATAGAAATAGAACTTAGAACTACTTCATTTGGTCAAGTTTCAAGGTACTAGCACAAACCGTGTTAGATTTAGAGTTTCAAACACATCTATCTATATAGCAGAAAACAGAGTGAAATCTAACAATTCAAAGTGTTACTGGAAACGAACGCTTGAACCTAGAAGAGTGAAAATTGGGCAGCCAAATGGGCTTATTGAACTGATCATTACCACCAAGTATCATCAAGGTTTGGTGAAAAAATGTTTGCTGAGATTTCAGCAAACTAGTAGTTTTTTGGAAGCTTGGCAACCCCTTTCAAACGAAAGTGTTTTTCGCCAGTCTCTGCATGGGGTACTTCAAGAGGAAACAAACCATAGAGATAGAACTTAGAACTACTTCATTTGGTCAAGTTTCAAGGAGCTAGCACAAAGCGTGTTTGATTTAGAATTCCAAACACAGCTATCTATGTAGGAGAAAACAGAGTGAAACCTAAAAATTCAAAGTGTTACTGGAAACGAATGCTTCAACCTAGAAGAATAAAAATTGGGCAGCCAAGTGGGATTAGTGAACTGATAGTTACCACCAAGTATCATCAAGATTTGGTGAAAAAATGTTTGCTGAGATTTCAGCAAACTAGTAGTTTTTTGGAAGCTTGGCAACCACTTTCAAACGAAGTGCTTTTCGCAAGTCTCTGCATGGGGTACTTCAAGAGGAAACAACCATAGAGTTAGAACTTAGAACTACTTCATTTGGTCAAGTTTCAAGGAGCTAGCACAAACCGTGTTTGATTTAGAATTCCAAACACAGCTATCTATGTAGGAGAAAACAGAGTGAAACCTAAAAATTGAAAGTGTTACTGGAAACGAACGCTTGAACCTAGAAGAGTGAAAATTGGGCAGCCAAGTGGGCTTATTGAACTGATCATTACCACCAAGTATCATCAAGGTTTGGTGAAAAAATGTTTGCAGAGATTTCAGCAAACTAGTAGTTTTTTGGAAGCTTGGCAACCCCTTTCAAACGAAAGTGTTTTTCGCCAGTCTCTCCATGGGATACTTCAAGAGGAAACAAACCATAGAGATAGAACTTAGAACTACTTCATTTGGTCAAGTTTCAAGGAGCTATCACAAACCGTGTTTGATTTAGAGTTTCAAACACATCTATCTATATAGCAGAAAACAGAGTGAAACCTAAAAATTCAAAGTGTTACTGAAAACGAACGATTGAACCTAGTAGAGTGAAAATTGGGCAGCCAAGTGGGCTTAGTGAACTGATCATTAACACCAAGTATCATCAAGATTTGGTGAAAAAATGTTTGCTGAGATTCAGCAAACTAGTAGTTTTTTTGGAAACTTGGCAACCCCTTTCAAACGAAAGTGTTTTTCGCCAGTTTCTGCATGGGGTACTTCAAGAGGAAACAAACCATAGAGATAGAACTTAGAACTAATTCATTTGGTCAAGTGTCAAGGAGCTAGCACAAACCGTGTTTGATTTAGAATTCCAAACACAGCTATCTATGTAGGAGAAAACAGAGTGAAACCTAAAAATTCAAAGTGTTACTGGAAACGAATGCTTTAACCTAGAAGAATAAAAATTGGGCAACGAAGTGGGATTAGTGAACTGATAATTACCACCAAGTATCATCAAGATTTGTTGAAAAAATGTTTGCTGAGATTTCAGCAAACTAGTAGTTTTTTGGAAGCTTGGCAACCACTTTCAAACGAAAGTGCTTTTCGCCAGTCTCTGCATGGGGTACTTCAAGAGGAAACAAACCATAGAGATAGAACTTAGAACTACTTAATTTGGTCAAGTTTCAAGGAGCTAGCACAAACCGTGTTTGATTTAGAATTCCAAACACAGCTATCTATGTAGGAGAAAACAGAGTGAAACCTACAAATTGAAAGTGTTACTGGAAACGAAAACTTGAACATAGAAGAGTGAAAATTGGGCAGCCAAGAGTGCTTAGTGAACTGATCATTACCACCAAGTATCATCAAGGTTTGCTGAAAAAATGTTTGCTGAGATTTCAGCAAACTAGTAGTTTTTGGAAGCTTGGCAACCACTTTCAAACGAAAGTGCTTTTCGCCAGTCTCTGCATGGGGTACCTCAAGAGGAAACAAACCATAGAGATAGAACTTAGAACTACTTCATTGGTCAAGTTTCAAGGAGCTAGCACAAACCGTGTTTGATTTAGAATTCCAAACACAGCTATCTATGTAGGAGAAAACAGAGTGAAACCTAAAAATTCAAACTGTTTTTGGAAAACAATGCTTCAAACTAGAAGAGTAAAAATTGGGCAGCCAAGTGGGATTAGTGAACTGATCATTACCACCAAGTATCATCAAGTTTTGGTGAAAAAATGTTTGCTAAGATTTCAGCAAACTAGTAGTTTTTTGGAAGCTTGGCAACCCCTTTCAAAGCAAGTGCTTTTCGCCAGTCTCTGCATGGGGTACTTCAAGAGGAAACAAACCATAGAGATAGAACTTAGAACTACTTCATTTGGTCAAGTTTCAAGGAGCTAGCACAAACCGTGTTTGATTTAGAATTCCAAACACAGCTATCTATGTAGGAGAAAACAGAGTGAAACCTAAAAATTGAAAGTGTTACTGGAAACGAACGCTTGAACCTAGAAGAGTGAAAATTGGGCAGCCAAGTGGGCTTATTGAACTGATCATTACCACCAAGTATCATCAAGGTTTGGTGAAAAAATGTTTGCTGAGATTTCAGCAAACTAGTAGTTTTTTGGAAGCTTGGCAACCCCTTTCAAACGAAAGTGTTTTTCGCCAGTCTCTCCATGGGATACTTCAAGAGGAAACAAACCATAGAGATAGAACTTAGAACTACTTCATTTGGTCAAGTTTCAAGGAGCTAGCACAAACCGTGTTTGATTTAGAGTTTCAAACACATCTATCTATATAGCAGAAAACAGAGTGAAACCTAAAAATTCAAAGTGTTACTGAAAACGAATGATTGAACCTAGTAGAGTGAAAATTGGGCAGCCAAGTGGGCTTAGTGAACTGATCATTAACACCAAGTATCATCAAGATTTGGTGAAAAAACGTTTGCTGAGATTTCAGCAAACTAGTAGTTTTTTTGGAAGCTTGGCAACCCCTTTCAAACGAAAGTGTTTTTCGCCAGTTTCTGCATGGGTAGTTCAAGAGGAAACAAACCATAGAGATAGAACTTAGAACTAATTCATTTGGTCAAGTTTCAAGGAGCTAGCACAAACCGTGTTTGATTTAGAATTCCAAACACAGCTATCTATGTAGGAGAAAACAGAGTGAAACCTAAAAATTCCAAAGTGTTACTGGAAACGAATGCTTTAACCTAGAAGAATAAAAATTGGGCAACGAAGTGGGATTAGTGAACTGATAATTACCACCAAGTATCATCAAGATTTGTTGAAAAAATGTTTGCTGAGATTTCAGCAAACTAGTAGTTTTTTGGAAGCTTGGCAACCACTTCAAACGAAAGTGCTTTTCGCCAGTCTCTGCATGGGGTACTTCAAGAGGAAACAAACCATAGAGATAGAACTTAGAACTACTTAATTTGGTCAAGTTTCAAGGAGCTAGCACAAACCGTGTTTGATTTAGAATTCCAAACACAGCTATCTATGTAGGAGAAAACAGAGTGAAACCTACAAATTGAAAGTGTTACTGGAAACGAAAGCTTGAACATAGAAGAGTGAAAATTGGGCAGCCAAGAGTGCTTAGTGAACTGATCATTACCACCAAGTATCATCAAGGTTTGCTGAAAAAATGTTTGCTGAGATTTCAGCAAACTAGTAGTTTTTGGAAGCTTGGCAACCACTTTCAAACGAAAGTGCTTTTCGCCAGTCTCTGCATGGGGTACTTTCAAGAGGAAACAAACCATAGAGATAGAACTTAGAACTTCTTCATTTGGTCAAGTTTCAAGGAGCTAGCACAAACCGTGTTTGATTTAGAATTCCAAACACAGCTATCTATGTAGGAGAAAACAGAGTGAAACCTAAAAATTCAAACTGTTACTGGAAAACAATGCTTCAAACTAGAAGAGTAAAAATTGGGCAGCCAAGTGGGATTAGTGAACTGATCATTACCACCAAGTATCATCAAGTTTTTGGTGAAAAAATGTTTGCTAAGATTTCAGCAAACTAGTAGTTTTTTGGAAGCTTGGCAACCCCTTTCAAAGCAAGTGCTTTTCGCCAGTCTCTGCATGGGGTACTTCAAGAGGAAACAAACCATAGAGATAGAACTTAGAACTACTTCATTTGGTCAAGTCTCAAGGAGCTAGCACAAACCGTGTTTGATTTAGAATTCCAAACACAGCTATCTATGTAGGAGAAAACAGAGTGAAACCTATAAATTGAAAGTGTTACTGGAAACGAACGCTTGAACCTAGAAGAGTGAAAATTGGGCAGCCAAGAGTGCTTAGTGAACTGATCATTACCACCAAGTATCATCAAGATTTGCTGAAAAAATGTTTGCTGAGATTTCAGCAAACTAGTAGTTTTTTGGAAGCTTGGCAACCCCTTTCAAACGAAAGTGTTTTTCGCAAGTCTCTGCATGGGGTACTTCAAGAGGAAAGAAACCATAGAGATAGAACTTAGAACTACTTCATTTGGTCAAGTTTCAAGGAGCTAGCACAAACCGTGTTTGATTTAGAGTTTCAAACACATCTATCTATATAGCAGAAACAGAGTGAAACCTAAAAATTGAAAGTGTTACTGGAAACGAATGCTTCAACCTAGAAGAATAAAAATTGGGCAGCCAAGTGGGATTAGTGAACTGATAGTTACCACCAAGTATCATCAAGATTTGGTGAAAAAATGTTTGCTGAGATTTCAGCAAACTAGTAGTTTTTTGGAAGCTTGGCAACCACTTTCAAACGAAAGTGCTTTTTCGCCAGTCTCTGCATGGGGTACTTCAAGAGGAAACAAACCATAGAGTTAGAACTTAGAACTACTTCATTTGGTCAAGTTTCAAGGAGCTAGCACAAACCGTGTTTGATTTAGAATTCCAAACACAGCTATCTATGTAGGAGAAAACAGAGTGAAACCTAAAATTGAAAGTGTTACTGGAAACGAACGCTTGAACCTAGAAGAGTGAAAATTGGGCAGCCAAGTGGGCTTATTGAACTGATCATTACCACCAAGTATCATCAAGGTTTGGTGAAAAAATGTTTGCTGAGATTTCAGCAAACTAGTAGTTTTTTGGAAGCTTGGCAACCCCTTTCAAACGAAAGTGTTTTTCGCCAGTCTCTCCATGGGATACTTCAAGAGGAAACAAACATAGAGATAGAACTTAGAACTACTTCATTTGGTCAAGCTTCAAGGAGCTAGCACAAACCGTGTTAGATTTAGAGTTTCAAACACATCTATCTATATAGCAGAAAACAGAGTGAAACCTAAAAATTCAAAGTGTTACTGAAAACGAACGATTGAACCTAGTAGAGTGAAAATTGGGCAGCCAAGTGGGCTTAGTGAACTGATCATTAACACCAAGTATCTTCAAGATTTGGTGAAAAAATGTTTGCTGAGATTTCAGCAAACTAGTAGTTTTTTTGGAAGCTTGGCAACCCCTTTCAAACGAAAGTGTTTTTCGCCAGTTTCTGCATGGGGTACTTCAAGAGGAAACAAACCATAGAGATAGAACTTAGAACTAATTCATTTGGTCAAGTGTCAAGGAGCTAGCACAAACCGTGTTTGATTTAGAATTCCAAACACAGCTATCTATGTAGGAGAAAACAGAGTGAAACCTAAAAATTCAAAGTGTTACTGGAAACGAATGCTTTAACCTAGAAGAATAAAAATTGGGCAACGAAGTGGGATTAGTGAACTGATAATTACCACCAAGTATCATCAAGATTTGTTGAAAAAATGTTTGCTGAGATTTCAGCAAACTAGTAGTTTTTTGGAAGCTTGGCAACCACTTTCAAACGAAAGTGCTTTTCGCCAGTCTCTGCATGGGGTACTTCAAGAGGAAACAAACCATAGAGATAGAACTTAGAACTACTTAATTTGGTCAAGTTTCAAGGAGCTAGCACAAACCGTGTTTGATTTAGAATTCCAAACACAGCTATCTATGTAGGAGAAAACAGAGTGAAACCTACAAATTGAAAGTGTTACTGGAAACGAAAACTTGAACATAGAAGAGTGAAAATTGGGCAGCCAAGAGTGCTTAGTGAACTGATCATTACCACCAAGTATCATCAAGGTTTGCTGAAAAAATGTTTGCTGAGATTTCAGCAAACTAGTAGTTTTTGGAAGCTTGGCAACCACTTTCAAACGAAAGTGCTTTTCGCCAGTCTCTGCATGGGGTACTTCAAGAGGAAACAAACCATAGAGATAGAACTTAGAACTTCTTCATTTGGTCAAGTTTCAAGGAGCTAGCACAAACCGTGTTTGATTTAGAATTCCAAACACAGCTATCTATGTAGGAGAAAACAGAGTGAAACCTAAAAATTCAAACTGTTACTGGAAAACAATGCTTCAAACTAGAAGAGTAAAAATTGGGCAGCCAAGTGGGATTAGTGAACTGATCATTACCACCAAGTATCATCAAGTTTTGGTGAAAAAATGTTTGCTAAGATTTCAGCAAACTAGTAGTTTTTTGGAAGCTTGGCAACCCCTTTCAAAGCAAGTGCTTTTCGCCAGTCTCTGCATGGGGTACTTCAAGAGGAAACAAACCATAGAGATAGAACTTAGAACTACTTCATTTGGTCAAGTTTCAAGGAGCTAGCACAAACCGTGTTTGATTTAGAATTCCAAACACAGCTATCTATGTAGGAGAAAACCGAGTGAAACCTAAAAATTGAAAGTGTTACTGGAAACGAACGCTTGAACCTAGAAGAGTGAAAATTGGGCAGCCAAGTGGGCTTATTGAACTGATCATTACAACCAAGTATCATCAAGGTTTGGTGAAAAAATGTTTGCTGAGATTTCAGCAAACTAGTAGTTTTTTGGAAGCTTGGCAACCCCTTTCAAACGAAAGTGTTTTTCGCCAGTCTCTCCATGGGATACTTCAAGAGGAAACAAACCATAGAGATAGAACTTAGAACTACTTCATTTGGTCAAGTTTCAAGGAGCTAGCACAAACCGTGTTTGATTTAGAGTTTCAAACACATCTATCTATATAGCAGAAAACAGAGTGAAACCTAAAAATTCAACGTGTTACTGAAAACGAACGATTGAACCTAGTAGAGTGAAAATTGGGCAGCCAAGTGGGCTTAGTGAACTGATCATTAACACCAAGTATCATCAAGATTTGGTGAAAAAATGTTTGCTGAGATTTCAGCAAACTAGTAGTTTTTTTGGAAGCTTGGCAACCCCTTTCAAACGAAAGTGTTTTTCGCCAGTTTCTGCATGGGGTACTTCAAGAGGAAACAAACCATAGAGATAGAACTTAGAACTAATTCATTTGGTCAAGTTTCAAGGAGCTAGCACAAACCGTGTTTGATTTAGAATTCCAAACACAGCTATCTATGTAGGAGAAAACAGAGTGAAACCTAAAAATTCAAAGTGTTACTGGAAACGAATGCTTTAACCTAGAAGAATAAAAATTGGGCAACGAAGTGGGATTAGTGAACTGATAATTACCACCAAGTATCATCAAGATTTGTTGAAAAAATGTTTGCTGAGATTTCAGCAAACTAGTAGTTTTTTGGAAGCTTGGCAACCACTTTCAAACGAAAGTGCTTTTCGCCAGTCTCTGCATGGGGTACTTCAAGAGGAAACAAACCATAGAGATAGAACTTAGAACTACTTAATTTGGTCAAGTTTCAAGGAACTAGCACAAACCTTGTTTGATTTAGAATTCCAAACACAGCTATCTATGTAGGAGAAAACAGAGTGAAACCTACAAATTGAAAGTGTTACTGGAAACGAAAGCTTGAACATAGAAGAGTGAAAATTGGGCAGCCAAGAGTGCTTAGTGAGCTGATCATTACCACCAAGTATCATCAAGGTTTGCTGAAAAAATGTTTGCTGAGATTTCAGCAAACTAGTAGTTTTTTGGAAGCTTGGCAACCACTTTCAAACGAAAGTGCTTTTCGCCAGTCTCTGCATGGGGTACTTCAAGAGGAAACAAACCATAGAGATAGAACTTAGAACTTCTTCATTTGGTCAAGTTTCAAGGAGCTAGCACAAACCGTGTTTGATTTAGAATTCCAAACACAGCTATCTATGTAGGAGAAAACAGAGTGAAACCTAAAAATTCAAACTGTTACTGGAAAACAATGCTTCAAACTAGAAGAGTAAAAATTGGGCAGCCAAGTGGGATTAGTGAACTGATCATTACCACCAAGTATCATCAAGTTTTGGTGAAAAAATGTTTGCTAAGATTTCAGCAAACTAGTAGTATTTTGGAAGCTTGGCAACCCCTTTCAAAGCAAGTGCTTTTCGCCAGTCTCTGCATGGGATACTTCAAGAGGAAACAAACCATAGAGATAGAACTTAGAACTACTTCATTTGGTCAAGTCTCAAGGAGCTAGCACAAACCGTGTTTGATTTAAAATTCCAAACACAGCTATCTATGTAGGAGAAAACAGAGTGAAACCTATAAATTGAAAGTGTTACTGGAAACGAACGCTTGAACCTAGAAGAGTGAAAATTGGGCAGCCAAGAGTGCTTAGTGAACTGATCATTACCACCAAGTATCATCAAGATTTGCTGAAAAAATGTTTGCTGAGATTTCAGCAAACTAGTAGTTTTTTGGAAGCTTGGCAACCCCTTTCAAACGAAAGTGTTTTTCGCAAGTCTCTCCATGGGATACTTCAAGAGGAAACAAACCATAGAGATAGAACTTAGAACTACTTCATTTGGTCAAGTTTCAAGGAGCTAGCACAAACCGTGTTTGATTTAGAGTTTCAAACACATCTATCTATATAGCAGAAAACAGAGTGAAACCTAAAAATTCAAAGTGTTACTGAAAACGAACGATTGAACCTAGTAGAGTGAAAATTGGGCAGCCAAGTGTGCTTAGTGAACTGATCATTAACACCAAGTATCATCAAGATTTGGTGAAAAAATGTTTGCTGAGATTTCAGCAAACTAGTAGTTTTTTTGGAAGCTTGGCAACCCCTTTCAAACGAAAGTGTTTTTCGCCAGTTTCTGCATGGGGTACTTCAAGAGGAAACAAACCATAGAGATAGAACTTAGAACTAATTCATTTGGTCAAGTTTCAAGGAGCTAGCACAAACCGTGTTTGATTTAGAATTCCAAACACAGCTATCTATGTAGGAGAAAACAGAGTGAAACCTAAAAATTCAAAGTGTTACTGGAAACGAATGCTTTAACCTAGAAGAATAAAAATTGGGCAACGAAGTGGGATTAGTGAACTGATAATTACCACCAAGTATCATCAAGATTTGTTGAAAAAATGTTTGCTGAGATTTCAGCAAACTAGTAGTTTTTTGGAAGCTTGGCAACCACTTTCAAACGAAAGTGCTTTTCGCCAGTCTCTGCATGGGGTACTTCAAGAGGAAACAAACCATAGAGATAGAACTTAGAACTACTTAATTTGGTCAAGTTTCAAGGAGCTAGCACAAACCTTGTTTGATTTAGAATTCCAAACACAGCTATCTATGTAGGAGAAAACAGGGTGAAACCTACAAATTGAAAGTGTTACTGGAAACGAAAGCTTGAACATAGAAGAGTGAAAATTGGGCAGCCAAGAGTGCTTAGTGAGCTGATCATTACCAACAAGTATCATCAAGTTTTGCTGAAAAAATGTTTGCTGAGATTTCAGCAAACTAGTAGTTTTTTGGAAGCTTGGCAACCACTTTCAAACGAAAGTGCTTTTCGCCAGTCTCTGCATGGGGTACTTCAAGAGGAAACAAACCATAGAGATAGAACTTAGAACTGCTTCATTTGGTCAAGTTTCAAGGAGCTAGCACAAACCGTGTTTGATTTAGAATTCCAAACACAGCTATCTATGTAGGAGAAAACAGAGTGAAACCTAAAAATTCAAACTGTTACTGGAAAACAATGCTTCAAACTAGAAGAGTAAAAATTGGGCAGCCAAGTGGGATTAGTGAACTGATCATTACCACCAAGTATCATCAAGTTTTGGTGAAAAAATGTTTGCTAAGATTTCAGCAAACTAGTAGTTTTTTGGAAGCTTGGCAACCCCTTTCAAAGCAAGTGCTTTTCGCCAGTCTCTGCATGGGGTACTTCAAGAGGAAACAAACCATAGAGATAGAACTTAGAACTACTTCATTTGGTCAAGTTTCAAGGACCTAGCACAAAAAGTGTTTGATTTAGAGTTTCAAACACATCTATCTATATAGCAGAAAACAGAGTGAAACCTAAAAATTCAAAGTGTTACTGGAAACGAACGATTGAACCTAGAAGAGTGAAAATTGGGCAGCCAAGTGGGCTTAGTGAACTGATCATTACCACCACGTATCATCAAGATTTGGTGAAAAAATGTTTGCTGAGATTTCAGCAAACTAGTAGTTTTTTGGAAGCTTGGCAACCCCTTTCAAACGAAAGTGTTTTTCGCCAGTCTCTCCATGGGATACTTCAAGAGGAAACAAACCATAGAGATAGAACTTAGAACTACTTCATTTGGTGAAGTTTCAAGGAGCTAGCACAAACCGTGTTTGATTTAGAGTTTCAAACACATCTATCTATATAGCAGAAAACAGAGTGAAACCTAAAAATTCAAAGTGTTACTGGAAACGAACGATTGAACCTAGAAGAGTAAAAATTGGGCAGCCAAGTGGGCTTAGTGAACTGATCATTAACACCAAGTATCATCAAGATTTGGTGAAAAACATGTTTGCTGAGATTTCAGCAAACTAGTAGTTTTTTTGGAAGCTTGGCAACCCCTTTCAAAAGAAAGTGTTTTTCGCCAGTTTCTGTATGGGGTACTTCAAGAGGAAACAAACCATAGAGATAGAACTTAGAACTACTTCATTTGGTCAAGTTTCAAGGAGCTAGCACAAAGCGTGTTTGATTTAGAATTCCAATAACAGCTATCTATGTTGGAGAAAACAGAGTGAAACCTAAAAATTCAAAGTGTTACTGGAAACGAATGCTTCAACCTAGAAGAATAAAAATTGGGCAGCCAAGTGGGATTAGTGAACTGATAGTTACCACCAAGTATCATCAAGATTTGGTGAAAAAATGTTTGCTGAGATTTCAGCAAACTAGTAGTTTTTTGGAAGCTTGGCAACCACTTTCAAACGAAAGTGCTTTTCGCCAGTCTCTGCATGGGGTACTTCAAGAGGAAACAAACCATAGAGATAGAACTTAGAACTACTTCATTTGGTCAAGTTTCAAGGAGCTAGCACAAACCGTGTTTGATTTAGAATTCCAAACACAGCTATCTATGTAGGAGAAAACAGAGTGAAACCTAAAAATTGAAAGTGTTACTGGAAACGAACGTTTGAACATAGAAGTGTGAACATTGGGCAGCCAAGAGTGCTTAGTGAACTGATCATTACCACCAAGTATCATCAAGATTTGCTGAAAAAATGTTTGCTGAGATTTCAGCAAACTAGTAGTTTTTTGGAAGCTTGGCAACCACTTTCAAACGAAAGTGCTTTTCGCCAGTCTCTGCATGGAGTACTTCAAGAGGAAACAAAGCATAGAGATAGAACTTAGAACTTCTTCATTTGGTCAAGTTTCAAGGAGCTAGCACAAACCGTGTTTGATTTAGAATTCCAAACACAGCTATCTATGTAGGAGAAAACAGAGTGAAACCTAAAAATTCAAACTGTTACTGGATAACAATGCTTCAAACTAGAAGAATAAAAATTGGGCAGTCAAGTGGGATTAGTGAACTGATCATTACCACCAAGTATCATCAAGTTTTGGTGAAAAAATGTTTGCTAAGATTTCAGCAAACTAGTAGTTTTTTGGAAGCTTGGCAACCCCTTTCAAAGAAAGTGCATTTCGCCAGTCTCTGCATGGGGTACTTCAAGAGGAAACAAACCATAGAGATAGAACTCAGAACTACTTCATTTGGTCAAGTTTCAAGGAGCTAGCACAAACCGTGTTTGATTTAGAATTCCAAACACAGCTATCTATGTAGGAGAATACAGAGTGAAACCTAAAAATTGAAAGTGTTACTGGAAACGAACGCTTGAACCTAGAAGAGTGAAAATTGGGCAGCCAAGAGTGCTTAGTGAACTGATCATTACCACCAAGTATCATCAAGATTTGCTGAAAAAATGTTTGCTGAGATTTCAGCAAACTAGTAGTTTTTTGGAAGCTTCCCAACCCCTTTCAAACGAAAATGTTTTTCGCAAGTCTCTGCATGGGGTACTTCAAGAGGAAAGAAAGCATAGAGATAGAACTTAGAACTTCTTCATTTGGTCAAGTTTCAAGGAGCTAGCACAAACCGTGTTGATTTAGAATTCCAAACACAGCTATCTATGTAGGAGAAAACAGAGTGAAACCTAAAAATTCAAACTGTTACTGGAAAACAATGCTTCAAACTAGAAGAATAAAAATTGGGCAGCCAAGTGGGATTAGTGAACTGATCATTACCACCAAGTATCATCAAATTTTGGTGAAAAATGTTTGCTGAGATTTCAGCAAACTAGTAGTTATTGGAAGCTTGGCAACCCCTTTCAAACGAAAGTGTTTTTCGCCAGTCTCTGCATGGGGTACTTCAAGAGGAAACAAACCATAGAGATAGAACTTAGAACTACTTAATTTGGGCACGTTTCAAGGAGCTAGCACAAACCGTGTTTCATTTAGAATTCCAAACACAGCTATCTATGTAGGAGAAAACAGAGTGAAACCTAAAAATTCAAACTGTTACTGGAAACGAATTCTTCAACCTAGAAGAATAAATATTGGGCAGCCAAGTGGGCTTATTGAACTGATCATTACCACCAAGTATCATCAAGATTTGGTGAAAAAATGTTTGCTGAGATTTCAGCAAACTAGTAGTTTTTTGGAAGCATGGCAACCCCTTTCAAATGAAAGTGTTTTTCGCCAGTCTATGCATGGGGTACTTCAAGAGGAAACAATCCATAGAGATAGAACTTAGAACTACTTCATTTGGTCAAGTTTCAAGGAGCTAGCACAAACCGTGTTTGATTAGAGTTTCAAACACCTCTATCTATTTAGCAGAAAACAGAGTGAATAACCTAAAAATTCAAATGTGTTACTGGAAACGAACGCTTGAACCTACAAGAGTGAAAATTGGGCAGCCAAGTGGGCTTAGTGAACTGATCATTACCACCAAGTATCATCAAGATTTGGTGAAAAAATGTTTGCTGAGATTTCAGCAAACTAGTAGTTTTTTGGAAGCTTGGCAACCCCTTTCCAACGAAAGTGTTTTTCGAGAGTCTCTGCATGGGGTACTTCAAGAGGAAATGAACCATAGAGATAGAACTTAGAACTACTTCATTTGGTCAAGTTTCAAGGAGCTAGCTCAAACCGTGTTTGATTTAGAATTCCAAACACAGCTATCTATGCAGGAGAAAACAGAGTGAAAACCTAAAAATTCAAAGTGTTACTGGAAACGAATGCTTGAACCTAGAAGAATAAAAATTGGGCAGCCAAGTGGGATTAGTGAACTGATCATTACCACCAAGTATCATCAAGATTTGGTGAATAAAATGTTTGCTGAGATTTCAGCAAACTAGTAGTTTTTTGGAAGCATGGCAACCCCTTTCAAACGAAAGTGTTTTTCGCAGTCTATGCATGGGGTACTTCAAGAGGAAACAATCCACAGAGATAGAACTTAGAACTACTTCACTTGGTCAAGTTTCAAGGAGCTAGCACAAACCGTGTTTGATTAGAGTTTCAAACACCTCTATCTATATAGCAGAATATAGAGTGAAACCTAAAAATTCAAAGTGTTACTGGAAACGAACGCTTGAACCTACAAGAGTGAAAATTGGGCAGCCAAGTGGAGCTTAGTGAACTGATCATTACCACCAAGTATCATCAAGATTTGGTGAAAAAATGTTTGCTGAGATTTCAGCATACTACTAGTTTTTTGGAAGCTTGGCAACCCCTTTCCAACGAAAGTGTTTTCGCCAGTCTCTGCATGGGGTTCTTCAAGAGGAAACAAACCATAGAGATAGAACTTAGAACTACTTCATTGGTCAAGTTTCAAGGAGCTAGCTCAAACCGTGTTTGATTTAGAATTAAAACACAGGTGTCTATGCAGAAGAATACAGAGTGAAACCTAAAATTCAAACTGGTACTGGAAACGAATGCTTCAACCTAGAAGAATAAAAATTGGGCAGCCAAGTTGGCTTAGTGAACTGATCATTACCACCAAGTATCATCAAGATTTGGTGAAAAAATGTTTGCTGAGATTTCAGCAAACTAGAAGTTTTTTTGGAATCTTGGCAACCCGTTTCAAAGGAAAGTGTTCTCGCCAGTCTCTGCATGGGGTACTTTCAGGAGGAAACAAACCATAGATATAGAACTTAGAACTACTTCATTTGGGCAAGTTTCAAGGAGCTAGCACAAACCGTGTTTTATTTAGAATTCCAAACACAGCTATCTATGTAGGAGAAAACACAGTGAAACCTAAAAATTCAAAGTGTTACTGGAAACGAACGCTTGAACCTAGAAGAGTGAAAATTGGGCAGCTAAGTGGGCTTAGTGAACTGATCAATACCACCAAGTATCATCAAGATTTTGGTGAAAAAATGTTTGCTGAGATTTCAGCAAACTAGTAGTATTTGGAAGCTTTGGCAACCCCTTTCAAACGAAAGTGCTTTTCGCCAGTCTCTGCATTGGGTACTTCAAAGGGAAACAATACCATAGAGAGAGAACTTAGAACTTCTTCATTTGGTCAAGTTTCAAGGAGCTAGCACAAACCGTGTTTGATTTAGAATTCCAAACACAGCTATCTATGTAGGAGAAAACAGAGTGAAACCTAAAAATTCAAAGTGTTACAGGAAACGAACGCTTGAATCTAGAAGAGTGAAAATTGGGCAGCCAAGTGGGCTAAGTGAACTGCTCATTACCACCAAGAATCATCAAGATTTGCTGAAAAAATATTTGCTGAGATTTCAGCAAACTAGTAGTTTTTTGGAAGCTTGGCCACCCCTTTCAAACGAAAGGGACTTTCCCCAGTCTCTGCATGGGGTACTTCAAGAGGAAACAAACCATATAGATAGAACTTAGAACTACTTCATTTGGTCAAGTTTCAAGGAGCTAGCACAAACCGTGTTTGATTTAGAGTTTCAAACACATCTATCTCTATAGCAGAAAACAGAGTGAAAGATAAAAATTCAAAAGTGTTACTGGAAACGAACGCTTGAACCTAGAAGAGTGAAAATTGGGAAGCCAAGTGGGCATAGTGTACTGATCATTACCACCAAGTATCATCAAGATTTGGTGAAAAAATGTTTGCTGAGATTTCAGCAAACTAGTAGTTTTTGGAAGTCTTGGCAACCCCTTTCAAACGAAAGTGTTTTTCGCCAGTCTCTGCATGGGGTACTTCAAGAGGAAACAAACCATAGAGATAGAACTTAGAACTACTTCATTTGGTCAAGTTTCAAGGAGCTAGCACAAACCGTGTTTGATTTAGAATTTCAAACACAGCTATCTATGTAGGAGAGAACCGAGTGAAACCTAAAAATTCAAAGTGTTACTGGAAACGAACGCTTGAACCTAGAGGAGTGAATATTGGGCAGCCAAGTGGGCTTAGTGAACTGATGATTACCACCAAGTACATCAAGATTTGGTGAAAAAATGTTTGCTGAGATTTCAGCAAACTAGTAGTTTTTTGGAAGCTTGGCAACCCCTTTCAAACGAAAGTGTTTTTCGCCAGTCTCTGCATGGTGTACTTCAAGAGGAAACAAACCATAGAGATAGAACTTAGAACTATTTCATTTGGTCAAGTTTCAAGGAGCTAGCACAAACCGTGTTTGATTTTAGAATTCCAAACAAAGCTATCTATGTAGGAGAAAACAGAGTGAAACCTAAAAATTCAAAGTGTTACTTTAAACGAACGCTTGAACCTAGAAGAGTGAAAATTGGGCAGCCAAGTGGGCTTAGTGAACTGATCATTACCACCAAGTATCATCAAGATTTGGTGAAAAAATGTTTGCTGAGATTTCAGCAAACTAGTAGTTTTTTGGAAGCTTGGCAACCCCTTTCAAATGAAAGTGCTTATCGCCAGTCTCTGCATGGGGTACTTCAAGAGGAAACAAACCATAGAGATAGAACTTAGAACTACTTCATTTGGTCAAGTTTCAAGGAGCTAGCACGAACCGTTTTTGATTAGAGTTTCAAACACCTCTATCTATATAGCAGAAAACAGAGTGAAACCTAAAAATTCAAAGTGTTACTGGAAACGAACGCTTGAACCTAGAAGATTGAAAATTGGGCAGCCAAGTGGGCTTAGTTAACTGATCATTACCACCAAGTATCATCAAGATTTGGTTGAAAAAATGTTTGCTGAGATTTCAGCAAACTAGTAGTTGAAGCTTGGAAACCCCTTTCCAACGAAAGTGTTTTTTGCCAGTCTCTGCATGGGGTACTTCAAGAGGAAACAAACCATAGAGATAGAACTTAGAACTACTTCATTTGGTCAAGTTTCAAGGAGCTAGCACAAACCGTGTTTTATATAGAATTCCAAACACAGCTATATATGTAGGAGAAAACAGAGTGAAACCTAAAAATTCAAAGTGTTACTGGAAACGAACGCTTGAACATAGAAGAGTGAAAATTGGGCAGCCGAGTAGGCTAAGTGAACTGATCATTACCACCAAGTATCATGAAGATTTGGTGAAAAAATGTTTGCTGAGATATCAGCAAACTAGTAGTATTTGGAAGCTTGGAAACCCCTTTCAAACAAAAGTGCTTTTCGCCAGTCTCTGCATGGGGTACTTCAAGAGGAAACAAACCATAGAGACAGAACTTAGAACTACTTCATTTGGTCAAGTTTCAAGGAGCTAGCACAAACCGTGTTTGATTTAGAATTCCAAACACAGCTATCTATGTAGGAGAAAACAGAGTGAAACCTAAAAATTCAAAGTGTTACTGGAAACGAATGCTTGAACCTAGAAGAGTGAAAATTGGGCAGCCAAGTTGGATAAGTGAACTGATCATTACCACGAAGTATCAACAAGGTTTGGTGAAAAAATGTTTGCTGAGATTTCAGCAAACTAGTAGTTTTTTGGAAGCTTGGCAACCCCTTTCAAACGAAAGTGTTTTTCGCCAGTCTCTGCATGGTGTACTTCAAGAGGAAACAAACCATAGAGATAGAACTTAGAACTATTTCATTTGGTCAAGTTTCAAGGAGCTAGCACAAACCGTGTTTTATATAGAATTCCAAACACAGCTATATATGTAGGAGAAAACAGAGTGAAACCTAAAAATTCAAAGTGTTACTGGAAACGAACGCTTGAACATAGAAGAGTGAAAATTGGGCAGCCAAGTGGGCTAAGTGAACTGATCATTATCACCAAGTATCATCAAGATTTGCTGAAAAAATGTTTGCTGAGATTTCAGAAAACTAGTAGTTTTTTGGAAGCTTGGCTACCCCTTTCAAACGAAAGTGTTTTTTGCCAGTCTATGCATGGGGTACTTCAAAAGGAAATAAACCATAGAGATAGAACTTAGAACTACTTCATTTGGTCAAGTTTCAAGGAGCTAGCACAAACCGTGTTTGATTAGAGTTTCAAACACCTCTATCTATAGAGCAGAAAACAGAGTGAAACCTAAAAATTCAAAATGTTACTGAAAACGAACGCTTGAACCTAGAAGAGTGAAAATTGGGCAGCCAGTGGGCTTAGTGAACTGATCATTACCACCAAGTATCATCAAGCTTAGGTGAAAAAACTGTTTGCTGCTAGTAGTTTTTTATAAGCTTGGCAACCCCTTTCCAACGAAAGTGTTTTTCGCCAGTCTCTGCATGGGGTACTTCAAGAGGAACAAACCATAGAGATAGAACTTAGAACTACTTCGTTTGGTCAAGTTTCAAGGAGCTAGCTCAAACCGTGTTTGATTTAGAATTCCAAATAAAGCTATCTATGCAGGAGAAAACAGAGTGAAACCTAAAAATTCAAACTGTTACTGGAAACGAATGCTTCAACTTAGAAGAATAAAAATTGGGCAGCCAAGTGGTCTTAGTGAACAGATCATTACCACCAAGTATCATCAAGATTTGGTGAAAAAATGTTTACTGAGAATTCAGCAAACTAGAAGTTTTTTTGGAAGCTTGGCAACCCTTTCAAACGAAAGTGTTTTTTGCCAGTCTCTGCATGGGGTACTTCAAGAGGAAACAAACCAAAGAGATAGAACTTAGAACTACTTCATTTGGCCAAGTTTCAAGGAGCTTGCACAAACCGTGTTTGATTTAGAATTCCAAACACAGCTATCTATGTAGGAGAAAACCGAGTAAAACCTAAAAATTCAAAGTGTTACTTGAAACGAACGCTTGAACCTAGAAGAGTGAAAATTGGGCAGCCAAGTGGCTTTAGTGAACTGATCATTACCACCAAGTATCATCAAGATTTGGTGAAAAATGTTTGCTGAGATTTCAGCAAACTAGTAGTTTTTTGGAAGCTTGGCAACCCCTTTCAAACGAAAGTTCTTTTCGCCAGTCTCTGCATGGGGTACTTCAAGAGGAAACAAACCATAGAGATAGAACTTAGAACTACTTCATTTGGTCAACTTTCAAGGAGCTAGCACAAACCGTGTTTGATTTAGAATTCCAAACACAGCTATCTATTTAGGAGAAAACAAGTGAAACCTAAAATTCAAACTGTTACTGGAAATGAATGCTTCAACCTAGAAGAATAAAAATTGGGCAGCCAAGAGGGATTAGTGAACTGATCTTTACCACCAAGTATCATCAAGATTTCGTGAAAAAATGTTTGCTGAGATTTCAGCAAACTAGTAGTTTTTTGAAGCTTGGCAACAACTTTCAAACGAAAGTGTTTTTTCGCCAGTCTATGCATGGGGTACTTCAAGAGGAAACAATCCATAGAGATAGAACTTAGAACTACTTCATTTGGTCAAGTTTCAAGGAGCTAGCACAAACCGTGTTTGATTAGAGTTTCAAACACCTCTATCTATATAGCAGAAAACAGAGTGAAACCTAAAAATTCAAAGTGTTACTGGAAACAAACGCTTGAACCTAGAAGAGTGAAAATTGGGCAGCCAAGTGGGCTTAGTGACCTGATCATTACCACCAAGTATCATCAAGATTTGGTGAAAAAATGTTTGCTGAGATTTCAGCAAACTAGTAGTTTTTTGGAAGCTTGGCAACCCCTTTCAAACGAAAGTGTTTTTCGCCAGTCTCTGCATGGGGTACTTCAAGAGGAAACAAACCATAGAGATAGAACTTAGAACTACTTCATTTGGTCAAGTTTCAAGGAGCTAGCTCACACCGTGTTTGATTTAGAATTCCAACACAGCTATCTATGCAGGAGAAAACAGAGTGAAAACTAAAATTTCAAACTGTTACTGGAAACGAATGCTTGAACCTAGAGGAGTGAATATTGGGCAGCCAAGTGGGCTTAGTGAACTGATGATTACCACCAAGTATCATCAAGATTTGGTGAAAAATGTTTGCTGAGATTTCAGCAAACTAGTAGTTTTTTGGAAGCTTGGCAACCCCTTTCAAACGAAAGTGTTTTTCGCAGTCTCTGCATGGTGTACTTTCGAGGAAACAAACCATAGAGATAGAACTTAGAACTATTTCATTTGGTCAAGTTTCAAGGAGCTAGCACAAACCGTGTTTGATTTAGAATTCAAAACACAGCTATCTATGTAGGAGAAAACAGAGTGAAACCTAAAAATTCAAAGTGTTACTGGAAACGAACGCTTGAACCTAGAAGAGTGAAAATTGGGCAGCCAAGTGGGCTAAGTGAACTGATCATTACCACCAAGTATCATCAAGATTTGCTGAAAAAATGTTTGCTGAGATTTCAGCAACTAGTAGTTTTTGGAAGCTTGGCAACCCCTTTCAAACGAAAGTGTTTTTCGCCAGTCTATGCATGGGGTACTTCAAAAGGAAACAAACCATAGAGATAGAACTTAGAACTACTTCATTTGGTCAAGTTTCAAGGAGCTAGCACAAACCGTGTTTGATTAGAGTTTCAAACACCTCTATCTATAGAGCAGAAAACAGAGTGAAACCTAAAAATTCAAAATGTTACTGGAAACGAACGCTTGAACCTAGAAGAGTGAAAATTGGGCAGCCAGTGGGCTTAGTGAACTGATCATTACCACTAAGTATCATCAAGATTTGGTGAAAAAATGTTTGCTGAGATTTCAGCATACTAGTAGTTTTTTGGAAGCTTGGCCTCCCCTTTCAAACGAAGGGAGTTTCGCCAGTCTCTGCATGGGGTACTTCAAAAGGAAACAAACCATAGAGATAGAACTTAGAACTACTTCATTTGGTCAAGTTTCAAGGAGCTAGCACAAACCGTGTTTGATTTAGAATTCCAAACACAGCTATCTATGTAGGAGAAAACCCAGTGAAACCTAAAAATTCAAAGTGTTACTGAAAAAGAACGCTTGAACCTAGAAGATTGAAAATTGGGCAGCCAAGTGGGCTTAGTGAACTGATCATTACCACCAAGTATCATCAAGATTTGGTGAAAAAATATTTGCTGAGATTTCAGCAACTAATAATTTTTTGGAAGCTTGGCAACCCCTTTCAAACGAAAGTGTTTTTCGCCAGTCTCTGCATGGGTACTTCCAGAGGAACAAACCATAGAGATAGAACTTAGAACTACTTCATTTGGTCAACTTTCAAGGAGCTAGCACAACCGTGTTTGATATAGAATTCCAAACACAGCTATCTATGTAGGAGAAAACAGAGTGAAACCTAAAATTTCAAAGTGTTACTGGAAACGAATGCTTCAACCTAGAAGAATAAAAATTGGGCAGCCAAGTGGGATTGGTGAACTGATCATTACCACCAAGTATCATCAAGATTTGGTGAAAAAATGTTTGCTGAGATTTCAGCAAACTAGTAGTTTTTTGGAAGCTGGCAACTCCTTTAAACGAAGTGTTTTTCGCCAGTCTATGCATGGGGTACTTCAAGAGTAAACAATCCATAGAGATAGAACTTAGAACTACTTCACTTGGTCAAGTTTCAAGGAGCTAGCACAAACCGTGTTTGATTAGAGTTTCAAACACCTCTATCTATATAGCAGAAAACAGAGTGAAACCTAAAATTCAAAGTGTTACTGGAAACGAACGCTTGAACCTAGAAGAGTGAAATTGGGCAGCCAAGTGGGCTTAGTGAACTGATCATTACCACCAAGTATCATCAAGATTTGGTGAAAAAATGTTTGCTGAGATTTCAGCAAACTAGTAGTTTTTTGGAAGCTTGGCAACCCCTTTCCACGAAAGTGCTTTTCGCCAGTCTCTGCATGGGTACTTCAATAGGAAACAAACCATAGAGATAGAACTTAGAACTACTTCATTTGGTCAAGTTTCAAGGAGCTAGCTCAAACCGTGTTTGATTTTAGAATTCCAAACACAGCTATCTATGTAGGAGAAAACAGAGTGAAACCTAAAAATTCAAACTGTTACTGGAAAAGAATGCTTCAACCTAGAAGAATAAAAATTGGGCAGCCAAGTGGGATTAGTGAACTGATCATTACCACCATGTATCATCAAGATTGGTGAAATAATATTTGCTGAGATTTCAGCAAACTAGTAGTGTTTTGAAGCTTGGCAACCACTTTCAAACGAAAGTGTTTTTCGCCAGTCTATGCATGGGGTACTTCAAGAGGAAAAAAACCATAGAGATAGAACTTAGAACTACTTCATTTGGTCAAGTTTCAAGGAGCTAGCACAAACCGTGTTTGATTTAGAATTCCAAACACAGCTATCTATGTAGGAGAAAACAGTGTGAAACCTAAAAATTCAAAGTGTTACTGGAAACGAACGCTTGAATCTAGAAGAGTGAAAATTGGGCAGCCAAGTTGGCTAAGTGAACTGATCATTACCACCAAGTATCATCAAGATTTGCTGAAAAAATGTTTGCTGAGATTTCAGCATACTAGTAGTTTTTTGGAAGCTTGGCCACCCCTTTCAACGAAAGGGACTTTCGCCAGTCTCTGCATGGGGTACTTCAAAAGGAAACAAACCATAGATATAGAACTTAGAACTACTGCATTTGGTCAAGTTTCAAGGAGCTAGCACAAACCGTGTTTTATTTAGAATTCCAAACACAGCTATCTATGTAGGAGAAAACCCAGTGAAACCTAAAAATTCAAAGTGTTACTGAAAAAGAACGCTTGAACCTAGAAGATTGAAAATTGGGCAGCCAAGTGGGCTTAGTGAACTGATCATTACCACCAAGTATCATCAAGATTTGGTGAAAAAATGTTTGCTGAGATTTCAGCAAACTAGTAGTTTTTGGAAGCTTGGCAACCCTTTCAAATGAAAGTGTTTTTCGCCAGTCTCTGCATGGACTATTTCAAGAGGAAACAAACAATAGAGATAGAACTTAGAACTACTTCATTTGGTCAAGTTTCAAGGAGCTAGCTCAAACCGTGTTTGATTTAGAATTCCAAACACAGCTATCTATGCAGGGGAAAACAAAGTGAAACCTAAAAATTCAAACTGTTACTGGAAAAGAATGCTTCAACCTAGAAGAATAAAAATTGGGCAGCCAAGTGGGCTTAGTGAACTGATCATTACCACCAAGTATCATCAAGATTTGGTGAAAAAATGTTTGCTGAGATTTCAAGCAAACTAGAAGTTTTTTTGGAAGCTTGGCAACCCCTTTCAAATGAAAGTGTTTTTCGCCAGTCTCTGCATGGGGTACTTCAAGAGGAAACAAACCATAGGAGATAGAACTTAGAACTACTTCATTTGGTCAAGTTTCAAGGAGCTAGCACAAACCGTGTTTTATTTAGAAATTCCAAACACAGCTATCTATGTAGGAGAAAACCGAGTGAAACCTAAAAATTCAAAGTGTTACTGAAAAACGAACGCTTGAACCTAGAGGAGTGAAAATTGGGCAGCCAAGTGGGCTTAGTGAACTGATAATTACCACCAAGTATCATCAAGATTTGGTGAAAAAATGTTTGCTGAGATTTCAGCAAACTCTTAGTTTTTTGGAAGCTTGGCAACCCCTTTCAAACGAAAGTGTTTTTCGCCAGTCTCTGCATGGGGTACTTCAAGAGGAAAACAAACCATAGAGATAGAACTTAGAACTACTTCATTTGGTCAAGTTTCAAGGAGCTAGCTCAAACCGTGTTTGATTTAGAATTCCAAACACAGCTATCTATGTAGGAGAAAACAGAGTGAAACCTAAAAATTCAAACTGTTACTGGAAAAGAATGCTTAAACCTAGAAGAATAAAAATTGGGCAGCCAAGTGGGATTAGTGAACTGATCATTACCACCAAGTATCATCAAGATTGGTGAAATAAGGTTTGCTGAGATTTCAGCAAACTAGTAGTTTTTTGGAAGCTTGGCAACCACTTTCAAACGAAAGTGTTTTTCGCCAGTCTCTGCATGGGGTACTTCAAGAGGAAACCAAACCATAGAGATAGAACTTAGAACTACTTCATTTGGTCAAGTTTCAAGGAGCTAGCACAAACCGTGTTTGATTTAGAATTCCAACACAGCTATCTATGTAGGAGAAACCGAGTGAAACCTAAAAATTCAAAGTGTTACTGGAAACGAACGCTTGAACCTAGAAGAGTGAAAATTCTGCAGCCTAGTGGGCTTAGTGAACTGATCATTACCACCAAGTATCATCAAGATTTGTGAAAAAATGTTGCTGAGATTTCAGCAAACTAGTAGTTTTTGGAAGCTTGACAACTCCTTTCAAACGAAAGTGTTTTTCGCCAGTCTATGCATGGGGTACTTCAAGAGGAAACAATCCATAGAGATAGAACTTAGAACTACTTCATTTGGTCAAGTTTCAAGGAGCTAGCACAAACCGTGTTTGATTAGAGTTCAAACACCTCTATCTATATAGCAGAAAACAGAGTGAAACCTAAAAATTCAAAGTGTTACTGGAAACGAACGCTTGAACCTACAAGAGTGAAAATTGGGCAGCAAGTGGGCTTAGTGAACTGATCATTACCACCAAGTATCATCAAGATTTGGTGAAAAAATGTTTGCTGAGATTTCAGCAACTAGTAGTTTTTTGGAAGCTTGGCAACCCCTTTCCAATGAAAGTGTTTTTCGCCAGTCTCTGCAGGGGGTATTTCAAGAGGAAACAAACTATAGAGATAGAACTTAGAACTACTTCATTTGGTCAAGTTTCAAGGAGCTAGCTCAAACCGTGTTTGATTTAGAATTCCAAACACAGCTACCTATGCAGGGGAAAACAAAGTGAAACCTAAAAATTCAAACTGTTACTGGAAAAGAATGCTTCAACCTAGAAGAATAAAAATTGGGCAGCCAAGTGGCTTCGTGAACTGATCATTACCACCAAGTATCATCAAGATTTGGTGAAAAAATGTTTGCTGAGATTTCAGCAACTCGTAGTTTTTTGGAAGCTTGGCAACCCCTTTCAAACGAAAGTGCTTTTCGCCAGTCTCTGCATGGGGTACTTCAATAGGAAACAAACCATAGAGATAGAACTTAGAACTACTTCATTTGGTCAAGTTTCAAGGAGCTAGCTCAAACCGTGTTTGATTTAGAATTCCAAACACAGCTATCTATGTAGGAGAAAACAGAGTGAAACCTAAAATTCAAACTGTTACTGGAAAAGAATGCTTCAACCTAGAAGAATAAAAATTGGGCAGCCAAGTGGGATTAGTGAACTGATCATTACCACCAAGTATCATCAAGATTGGTGAAATAATGTTTGCTGAGATTTCAGCAAACTAGTAGTTTTTTGGAAGCTTGGCAACCACTTTAAAACGAAAGTGTTTTTCGCCAGTCTATGCATGGGGTACTTCAAGAGGAAAAAAACCATAGAGATAGAACTTAGAACTACTTCATTTGGTCAAGTTTCAAGGAGCTAGCACAAACCGTGTTTGATTTAGAATTCCAAACACAGCTATCTATGTAGGAGAAAACAGAGTGAAACCTAAAAATTCAAAGTGTTACTGGAAACGAACGCTTGAATCTAGAAGAGTGAAAAATTGGGCAGCCAAGTTGGCTAAGTGAACTGATCATTACCACCAGTATCATCAAGATTTGCTGAAAAAATATTTGCTGAGATTTCAGCATACTAGTAGTTTTTTGGAAGCTTGGCCACCCCTTTCAAACGAAAGGGACTTTCGCCAGTCTCTGCATGGGGTACTTCAAAAGGAAACAAACCATAGAGATAGAACTTAGAACTACTGCATTTGGTCAAGTTTCAAGGAGCTAGCACAAACCGTGTTTTATTTAGAATTCCAAACACAGCTATCTATGTAGGAGAAAACCCAGTGAAACCTAAAAATTCAAAGTGTTACTGAAAAAGAAGGCTTGAACCTAGAAGATTGAAAATTGGGCAGCAAAGTGGGCTTAGTGAACTGATCATTACCACCAAGTATCATCAAGGTTTGGTGAAAAATGTTTGCTGAGATTTCAGCAAACTAATAGTTTTTTGGAAGCTTGGCAACCCTTTCAAACGAAAGTGTTTTTCGCCAGTCTCTGCATGGGGTACTTCAAGAGGAAACAAACCATAGAGATAGAACTTAGAACTACTTCATTTGGTCAACTTTCAAGGAGCTAGCACAAACCGTGTTTGATTTAGAATTCCAAACACAGCTATCTATGTAGGCGAAAACAGAGTGAAACCTAAAATTTCAAAGTGTTACTGGAAACCGAATGCTTCAACCTAGAAGAATAAAAATTGGGCAGCCAAGTGGGATTGGTGAACTGATCATTACCACCAAGTATCATCAAGATTTGGTGAAAAAATGTTTGCTGAGATTTCAGCAAACTAGTAGTTTTTTGGAAGCTTGGCAACTCCTTCAAACGAAAGTGTTTTTCGCCAGTCTATGCATGGGTACTTCAAGAGGAAATAATCCATAGAGATAGAACTTAGAACTACTTCATTTGGTCAAGTTTCAAGGAGCTAGCACAAACCGTGTTTGATTAGAGTTTCAAACACCTCTATCTATATAGCAGAAAACAGAGTGAAAAATAAAAATTCAAAGTGTTACTGGAAACGAACGCTTGAACCTACAAGAGTGAAAATTGGGCAGCCAAGTGGGCTTAGTGAACTGATCATTACCAAAAAGTATCATCAAGATTTGGTGAAAAAATGTTTGCTGAGATTTCAGCAAACTAGTAGTTTTTTGGAAGCTTGGCAACCCCTTTCCAATGAAAGTGTTTTTCGCAGTCTCTGCATGGGGTATTTCAAGAGGAAACAAACCATAGAGATAGAACTTAGAACTACTTCATTTGGTCAAGTTCAAGGAGCTAGCACAAACCGTGTTTGATTAGAGTTTCAAACACCTCTATCTATATAGCAGAAAACAGAGTGAAACCTAAAAATTCAAAGTGTTACTGGAAACGAACGCTTGAACCTACAAGAGTGAAAATTGGGCAGGCAAGTGGCTTAGTGAACTGATCATTACCACCAAGTATCATCAAGATTTGGTGAAAAAATGTGTGCTGAGATTTCAGCAAACTAGTAGTTTTTTGGAAGCTTGGCAACCCCTTTCCAATGAAAGTGTTTTTCGCCAGTCTCTGCATGGGGTATTTCAAGAGGAAACAAACAATAGAGATAGAACTTAGAACTACTTCATTTGGTCAAGTTTCAAGGAGCTAGCTCAAACCGTGTTTGATTTAGAATTCCAAACACAGCTATCTATGCAGGGGAAAACAAAGTGAAACCTAAAAATTCAAACTGTTACTGGAAAAGAATGCTTCAACCTAGAAGAATAAAAATTGGGCAACCAAGTGGGCTTAGTGAACTGATCATTACCACCAAGTATCATCAGGATTTGGTGAAAAATATTTGCTGAGATTTCAGCAAACTAGAAGTTTTTTTGGAAGCTTGGCAACCCCTTTCAAACGAAAGTGTTTTTCGCCAGTCTCTGCATGGGGTACTTCAAGAAGAACAAACCATAGAGATAGAACTTAGAACTACTTCATTTGGTCAAGTTTCAAGGAGCTAGCACAAACCGTGTTTTATTTAGAATTCCAAAAAAAGCTATCTATGTAGGAGAAAACCGAGTGAAACCTAAAAATTCAAAGTGTTACTGGAAACGAACGCTTGAACCTAGAGGAGTGAAAATTGGGCAGCCAAGTGGGCTTAGTGAACTGATCATTACCACCAAGTATCATCAAGATTTGGTGAAAAAAATGTTGCTGAGATTTCAGCAAACTAGTAGTTTTTTGGAAGCTTGGCAACCCCTTTCAAACGAAAGTGCTTTTCGCCAGTCTCTGCATGGGGTACTTCAAGAGGAAACAAACCATAGAGATAGAACTTAGAACTACTTCATTTGGGCAAGTTTCAAGGAGCTAGCACAAACGTGTTTGATTTAGAGTTTCAAACACATCTATCTATATAGCAGAAAACAGAGTGAAACCTAAAAATTCAAAGTTACTGGAAATGAACGCTTGAACCTAGAAGAGTGAAAATTGGCAGCCAAGTGTGCTTAGTGAACTGATCATTACCACCAAGTATCATCAAGATTTGGTGAAAAAATGTTTCCTGAGATTTCAGGAAACTAGTAGATTTTTGGAAGCTTCGCAACACCTTTCAAACGAAAGTGTTTTTCGCCAGTCTCTGCATTGGGTACTTCAAGAGAAAACAAACCATAGAGAGAGAACGTAGAACTACTTCATTTGGTCAGGTTTCAAGGAGCTAGCACAAACCGTGTTTGATTTAGAATTCAAACACAGCTATCTATGTAGGAGAAAACAGAGTGAAACCTAAAAATTCAAACTGTTACTGGAAACAAACGCTTTAACCTAGAAGAGTGAAAATTGGGCAGCCAAGTGGGATTAGTGAACTGATCATTACCACCAAGTATCATCAAGATTTGGTGAAAAACGTCTGCTGAGATTTCAGCAAACTAGTAATTTTTTGGAAGCTTGGCAACCCCTTTCAAACGAAAGTGTTTTTTGCCAGTCTCTGCATTTGGTACTTCAAGAGGAAACAAACCATAGAGATAGAACTTAGAACTACTTCATTTGGTCAAGTTTCAAGGAGCTAGCACAAACCGTGTTTGATTTAGAATTCCAAACACAGCTATCTATGTACGAGAAAACAGAGTGAAACCTAAAAATTCAAACTGTTACTGGAAACGAACGCTTGAACCTAGAAGAGTGAAAATTGGGCAGCCAAGTGGGCTTAGTGAACTGATCATTACCACCAAGTATCATCAAGATTTGGTGAAAAAATGTTTGCTGAGATTTCAGCAAACTAGTAGTTTTTTGAAAGCTTGGCAACCCCTTTAAAACGAAAGTTCTTTCGCCAGTCTCTGCATGGGGTACTTCAAGAGGAAACAAACCATAGAGATAGAACTTAGAACTACTTCATTTGGTCAACTTTCAAGGAGCTAGCACAAACCGTGTTTGATTTAGAATTCCAAACACAGCTATCTATTTAGGAGAAAACAGAGTGAAACCTAAAAATTCAAACTGTTACTGGAAATGAATGCTTCAACCTAGAAGAATAAAAATTGGGCAGCCAAGAGGGATTAGTGAACTGATCTTTACCACCAAGTATCATCAAGATTTCGTGAAAAAATGTTTGCTGAGATTTCAGCAAACTAGTAGTTTTTTGGAAGCTTGGCAACAACTTTCAAACGAAAGTGTTTTTCGCCAGTCTATGCATGGGGTACTTCAAGAGGAAACAATCCATAGAGATAGAACTTAGAACTACTTCATTTGGTCAAGTTTCAAGGAGCTAGCACAAACCGTGTTTGATTAGAGTTCAAACACCTCTATCTATATAGCAGAAAACAGAGTGAAACCTAAAAATTCAAAGTGTTACTGGAACAAACGCTTGAACCTAGAAGAGTGAAAATTGGGCAGCCAAGTGGGCTTAGTGACCTGATCATTACCACCAAGTATCATCAAGATTTGGTGAAAAAATGTTTGCTGAGATTTCAGCAAACTAGTAGTTTTTTGGAAGCTTGGCAACCCCTTTCAAACGAAAGTGTTTTTCGCCAGTCTCTGCATGGGGTACTTCAAGAGGAAACAAACCATAGAGATAGAACTTAGAACTACTTCATTTGGTCAAGTTTCAAGGAGCTAGCTCACACCGTGTTTGATTTAGAATTCCAAACACAGCTATCTATGCAGGAGAAAACAGAGTGAAAACTAAAATTTCAAACTGTTACTGGAAACGAATGCTTGAACCTAGAGGAGTGAATATTGGGCAGCCAAGTGGGCTTAGTGAACTGATGATTACCACCAAGTATCATCAAGATTTGGTGAAAAAATGTTTGCTGAGATTTCAGCAAACTAGTAGTTTTTTGGAAGCTTGGCAACCCCTTTCAAACGAAAGTGTTTTTCGCCAGTCTCTGCATGGTGTACTTTCGAGGAAACAAACCATAGAGATAGAACTTAGAACTATTTCATTTGGTCAAGTTTCAAGGAGCTAGCACAAACCGTGTTTGATTTAGAATTCCAAACACAGCTATCTATGTAGGAGAAAACAGAGTGAAACCTAAAAATTCAAAGTGTTACTGGAAACGAACGCTTGAACGAACGCTTGAACCTAGAAGAGTGAAAATTGGGCAGCCAAGTGGGCTAAGTGAACTGATCATTACCACCAAGTATCATCAAGATTTGCTGAAAAAATGTTTGCTGAGATTTCAGCAAACTAGTAGTTTTTTGGAAGCTTGGCAACCCCTTTCAAACGAAAGTGTTTTTCGCCAGTCTATGCATGGGGTACTTCAAAAGGAAACAAACCATAGAGATAGAACTTAGAACTACTTCATTTGGTCAAGTTTCAAGGAGCTAGCACAAACCGTGTTTGATTAGAGTTTCAAACACCTCTATCTATAGAGCAGAAAACAGAGTGAAACCTAAAAATTCAAAATGTTACTGGAAACGAACGCTTGAACCTAGAAGAGTGAAAATTGGGCAGCCAGTGGGCTTAGTGAACTGATCATTACCACTAAGTATCATCAAGATTTGGTGAAAAAATGTTTGCTGAGATTTCAGCATACTAGTAGTTTTTTGGAAGCTTGGCCTCCCCTTTCAAACGAAAGGGAGTTTCGCCAGTCTCTGCATGGGGTACTTCAAAAGGAAACAAACCATAGAGATAGAACTTAGAACTACTTCGTTTGGTCAAGTTTCAAGGAGCTAGCACAAACCGTGTTTGATTTAGAATTCCAAACACAGCTATCTATGTAGGAGAAAACCCAGTGAAACCTAAAAATTCAAAGTGTTACTGAAAAAGAACGCTTGAACCTAGAAGATTGAAAATTGGGCAGCCAAGTGGGCTTAGTGAACTGATCATTACCACCAAGTATCATCAAGATTTGGTGAAAAAATATTTGCTGAGATTTCAGCAAACTAATAATTTTTTGGAAGCTTGGCAACCCCTTTCAAACGAAAGTGTTTTTCGCCAGTCTCTGCATGGGGTACTTCCAGAGGAAACAAACCATAGAGATAGAACTTAGAACTACTTCATTTGGTCAACTTTCAAGGAGCTAGCACAAACCGTGTTTGATATAGAATTCCAAACACAGCTATCTATGTAGGAGAAAACAGAGTGAAACCTAAAATTTCAAAGTGTTACTGGAAACGAATGCTTCAACCTAGAAGAATAAAAATTGGGCAGCCAAGTGGGATTGGTGAACTGATCATTACCACCAAGTATCATCAAGATTTGGTGAAAAAATGTTTGCTGAGATTTCAGCAAACTAGTAGTTTTTTGGAAGCTTGGCAACTCCTTTAAAACGAAAGTGTTTTTCGCCAGTCTATGCATGGGGTACTTCAAGAGTAAACAATCCATAGAGATAGAACTTAGAACTACTTCACTTGGTCAAGTTTCAAGGAGCTAGCACAAACCGTGTTTGATTAGAGTTTCAAACACCTCTATCTATATAGCAGAAAACAGAGTGAAACCTAAAAATTCAAAGTGTTACTGGAAACGAACGCTTGAACCTAGAAGAGTGAAAATTGGGCAGCCAAGTGGGCTTAGTGAACTGATCATTACCACCAAGTATCATCAAGATTTGGTGAAAAAATGTTTGCTGAGATTTCAGCAAACTAGTAGTTTTTTGGAAGCTTGGCAACCCCTTTCCAACGAAAGTGCTTTTCGCCAGTCTCTGCATGGGGTACTTCAATAGGAAACAAACCATAGAGATAGAACTTAGAACTACTTCATTTGGTCAAGTTTCAAGGAGCTAGCTCAAACCGTGTTTGATTTAGAATTCCAAACACAGCTATCTATGTAGGAGAAAACAGAGTGAAACCTAAAAATTCAAACTGTTACTGGAAAAGAATGCTTCAACCTAGAAGAATAAAAATTGGGCAGCCAAGTGGGATTAGTGAACTGATCATTACCACCATGTATCATCAAGATTGGTGAAATAATATTTGCTGAGATTTCAGCAAACTAGTAGTGTTTTGGAAGCTTGGCAACCACTTTCAAACGAAAGTGTTTTTCGCCAGTCTATGCATGGGGTACTTCAAGAGGAAAAAAACCATAGAGATAGAACTTAGAACTACTTCATTTGGTCAAGTTTCAAGGAGCTAGCACAAACCGTGTTTGATTTAGAATTCCAAACACAGCTATCTATGTAGGAGAAAACAGTGTGAAACCTAAAAATTCAAAGTGTTACTGGAAACGAACGCTTGAATCTAGAAGAGTGAAAATTGGGCAGCCAAGTTGGCTAAGTGAACTGATCATTACCACCAAGTATCATCAAGATTTGCTGAAAAAATGTTTGCTGAGATTTCAGCATACTAGTAGTTTTTTGGAAGCTTGGCCACCCCTTTCAAACGAAAGGGACTTTCGCCAGTCTCTGCATGGGGTACTTCAAAAGGAAACAAACCATATATATAGAACTTAGAACTACTGCATTTGGTCAAGTTTCAAGGAGCTAGCACAAACCGTGTTTTATTTAGAATTCCAAACACAGCTATCTATGTAGGAGAAAACCCAGTGAAACCTAAAAATTCAAAGTGTTACTGAAAAAGAACGCTTGAACCTAGAAGATTGAAAATTGGGCAGCCAAGTGGGCTTAGTGAACTGATCATTACCACCAAGTATCATCAAGATTTGGTGAAAAAATGTTTGCTGAGATTTCAGCAAACTAGTAGTTTTTTGGAAGCTTGGCAACCCCTTTCAAATGAAAGTGTTTTTCGCCAGTCTCTGCATGGACTATTTCAAGAGGAAACAAACAATAGAGATAGAACTTAGAACTACTTCATTTGGTCAAGTTTCAAGGAGCTAGCTCAAACCGTGTTTGATTTAGAATTCCAAACACAGCTATCTATGCAGGGGAAAACAAAGTGAAACCTAAAAATTCAAACTGTTACTGGAAAAGAATGCTTCAACCTAGAAGAATAAAAATTGGGCAGCCAAGTGGGCTTAGTGAACTGATCATTACCACCAAGTATCATCAAGATTTGGTGAAAAAATGTTTGCTGAGATTTCAGCAAACTAGAAGTTTTTTTGGAAGCTTGGCAACCCCTTTCAAATGAAAGTGTTTTTCGCCAGTCTCTGCATGGGGTACTTCAAGAGGAAACAAACCATAGAGATAGAACTTAGAACTACTTCATTTGGTCAAGTTTCAAGGAGCTAGCACAAACCGTGTTTTATTTAGAATTCCAAACACAGCTATCTATGTAGGAGAAAACCGAGTGAAACCTAAAAATTCAAAGTGTTACTGAAAAACGAACGCTTGAACCTAGAGGAGTGAAAATTGGGCAGCCAAGTGGGCTTAGTGAACTGATAATTACCACCAAGTATCATCAAGATTTGGTGAAAAAATGTTTGCTGAGATTTCAGCAAACTCTTAGTTTTTTGGAAGCTTGGCAACCCCTTTCAAACGAAAGTGCTTTTCGCCAGTCTCTGCATGGGGTACTTCAAGAGGAAACAAACCATAGAGATAGAACTTAGAACTACTTCATTTGGTCAAGTTTCAAGGAGCTAGCTCAAACCGTGTTTGATTTAGAATTCCAAACACAGCTATCTATGTAGGAGAAAACAGAGTGAAACCTAAAAATTCAAACTGTTACTGGAAAAGAATGCTTAAACCTAGAAGAATAAAAATTGGGCAGCCAAGTGGGATTAGTGAACTGATCATTACCACCAAGTATCATCAAGATTGGTGAAATAAGGTTTGCTGAGATTTCAGCAAACTAGTAGTTTTTTGGAAGCTTGGCAACCACTTTCAAACGAAAGTGTTTTTCGCCAGTCTCTGCATGGGGTACTTCAAGAGGAAACAAACCATAGAGATAGAACTTAGAACTACTTCATTTGGTCAAGTTTCAAGGAGCTAGCACAAACCGTGTTTGATTTAGAATTCCAAACACAGCTATCTATGTAGGAGAAAACCGAGTGAAACCTAAAAATTCAAAGTGTTACTGGAAACGAACGCTTGAACCTAGAAGAGTGAAAATTCTGCAGCCTAGTGGGCTTAGTGAACTGATCATTACCACCAAGTATCATCAAGATTTGGTGAAAAAATGTTTGCTGAGATTTCAGCAAACTAGTAGTTTTTTGGAAGCTTGACAACTCCTTTCAAACGAAAGTGTTTTTCGCCAGTCTATGCATGGGGTACTTCAAGAGGAAACAATCCATAGAGATAGAACTTAGAACTACTTCATTTGGTCAAGTTTCAAGGAGCTAGCACAAACCGTGTTTGATTAGAGTTTCAAACACCTCTATCTATATAGCAGAAAACAGAGTGAAACCTAAAAATTCAAAGTGTTACTGGAAACGAACGCTTGAACCTACAAGAGTGAAAATTGGGCAGCCAAGTGGGCTTAGTGAACTGATCATTACCACCAAGTATCATCAAGATTTGGTGAAAAAATGTTTGCTGAGATTTCAGCAAACTAGTAGTTTTTTGGAAGCTTGGCAACCCCTTTCCAATGAAAGTGTTTTTCGCCAGTCTCTGCAGGGGGTATTTCAAGAGGAAACAAACTATAGAGATAGAACTTAGAACTACTTCATTTGGTCAAGTTTCAAGGAGCTAGCTCAAACCGTGTTTGATTTAGAATTCCAAACACAGCTACCTATGCAGGGGAAAACAAAGTGAAACCTAAAAATTCAAACTGTTACTGGAAAAGAATGCTTCAACCTAGAAGAATAAAAATTGGGCAGCCAAGTGGGCTTCGTGAACTGATCATTACCACCAAGTATCATCAAGATTTGGTGAAAAAATGTTTGCTGAGATTTCAGCAAACTCGTAGTTTTTTGGAAGCTTGGCAACCACTTTAAAACGAAAGTGTTTTTCGCCAGTCTATGCATGGGGTACTTCAAGAGGAAAAAAACCATAGAGATAGAACTTAGAACTACTTCATTTGGTCAAGTTTCAAGGAGCTAGCACAAACCGTGTTTGATTTAGAATTCCAAACACAGCTATCTATGTAGGAGAAAACAGAGTGAAACCTAAAAATTCAAAGTGTTACTGGAAACGAACGCTTGAATCTAGAAGAGTGAAAATTGGGCAGCCAAGTTGGCTAAGTGAACTGATCATTACCACCAAGTATCATCAAGATTTGCTGAAAAAATGTTTGCTGAGATTTCAGCATACTAGTAGTTTTTTGGAAGCTTGGCCACCCCTTTCAAACGAAAGGGACTTTCGCCAGTCTCTGCATGGGGTACTTCAAAAGGAAACAAACCATAGAGATAGAACTTAGAACTACTGCATTTGGTCAAGTTTCAAGGAGCTAGCACAAACCGTGTTTTATTTAGAATTCCAAACACAGCTATCTATGTAGGAGAAAACCCAGTGAAACCTAAAAATTCAAAGTGTTACTGAAAAAGAAGGCTTGAACCTAGAAGATTGAAAATTGGGCAGCAAAGTGGGCTTAGTGAACTGATCATTACCACCAAGTATCATCAAGGTTTGGTGAAAAAATGTTTGCTGAGATTTCAGCAAACTAATAGTTTTTTGGAAGCTTGGCAACCCCTTTCAAACGAAAGTGTTTTTCGCCAGTCTCTGCATGGGGTACTTCAAGAGGAAACAAACCATAGAGATAGAACTTAGAACTACTTCATTTGGTCAACTTTCAAGGAGCTAGCACAAACCGTGTTTGATTTAGAATTCCAAACACAGCTATCTATGTAGGCGAAAACAGAGTGAAAC